>NC_084749.1:49106700-49155977 GCF_033978785.1 Entelurus aequoreus | reverse complement strand
CGGGCTCGCTCCTTTTCAAGCTGGAGTTAAGCATGTTTATCTTTGCTTTTAACGCGCGTTATTCTTATTCCCTTTTCCTCCCCATGCATAATTCATGGAGCTCCGTACAATTTGTAAAAAAAACATACATAAAAAGTATTTTTTGCTCGCCAGCAGCTGATAAGTTGACAGCGACGACGTGTGCATTTGAGCTGACTCGAAAGGAAAATCTTCCATTTGAAGCGCGTGAAGAAGATTCACTCCAAATGAATCTTCACTGTCAAGACAAGTACAATAAAATGTCGACTTATTTTTAGACACGTCAGTATTCTTTACGTGAGAAGGGAATAGAAATCCCCAAATATTACAGAAGAATCTCGTGGTGAAGGTCATGATCTTCCACTAGATGGAGTCCTCACATGCCTCACTTTGAGAAAACCTATGGCCCGAGTTCCCAATCAGGCCATGAACAGGTTTTATCCGATGAGTTTGCAAAGTATAAAAATAAGTAGAATTTTTTTGAATGAAAGAAACTGCTGTTCTAAATGTGTCCACCGGATGTTGCAATAGCAATTCTTTGTATCCCCTTCAGAGGGGGCGGAACTATGTGCCGTGTTAAGATAGAGGCAACACTTGGGTGTTTAGACACGACGTGTGGTCACATGACGCACTTATCTACACACCTCAAAGGCAGAATGACTCCGCTTGCAAAGCATCTGCTTGGACGGATTCCAGTAGTTCAGTAGTTCCGATGAAGGCAAAGGTTCAGAAGTCGAGACATTAACGATCAGCCCAATTTCTGTCGACATAAAAGCTACTATGAATACCGTTAAACGACGTATTGAGAGTTGTAAAAAATGTTTATGCCGCTTATTAGTGATAGTTTACACAATGTGGATTGTTACGTTCGTGCCTTGATTGTCAAAGATGTTGTTGTTAACGTAATGTGTTTCGACACAAATATATACTTTTTAATCGTCTGTACATTTCCTGTTTACTTATGGCGGGGGACACATTTTCTGGTCGCACATAAACATGCTGAAGTAATATGTGTCCCCTTCTAACTTCATGTGTGGTTCATGAAATGAGTCCAAACTCACACGTTTTGTTGTAGCCGATGCTACTTTTGTACAAAATAAACCACCTGATATTAGTACGTCAGGTGGGGAAAATGAGTCAATTAATTGCATCCTGTCAATTGATGTTGATATTATTCATCTAGTTTTCTAATAGATTAAAAATGAACACCAATTTGAGCATTTTAAAACTCTGCCAGACTCAATTCCACCTATTTGACGTAATTTTTGTACATACAAATATATGTGTGTGTGTATATATATATATATATATATATATATATATATATATATATATATATATATATATATATATATATATATATATATATATATATATATATATATATATATATATATATATATACATATATATATATATGTATATATATATATATATATATATATATATATATACATATATATATATATATATATATACATATATATATATATATATATACATATATATATATATATATATATATATATATATATACATATATATATTGTATATACCTTCATACACCTATATACATATATACCTAGATATACCGATACTGTATATACCTATTGTGTGTATATGTATATATGTATATATATATATATATATATATATATATATATATATATATATATATATATATATATATATATATATATATATATATATATATATATATATATATATATATATATATATATATTTATAAATAAATGTGTCCACCAGATGTCGCAATAGCAATTCTTTGTATCCCCTTCAGAGGGGGCGGAGCTATGTGCCCCCTCTGAATATATATATATATATATATATATATATATATATATATATATATATATATATATATATATATATATATATATATATATATATATATATATATATATATATATATATATATATATATATATATAAATATATATACATATATATTCGTGGTATATATATATATATATATATATATATATATATATATATATATATATATATATATATATATATATATATATATATATATATATATATATATACATATATATATATATATATATATATATATATATATATATATATAAAAATATATATACATATATATATTTGTGGTATATATATATATATATACATACATATATATATATATATATATATATATATATATATATATATATATATATACAGTCAAGGTTTCTGTGGTGTATCTGTGGTTATGTGCTTCCACCTGCACAATTCAACATATCTGAAGAGGAGTAGGTAGAAGTGAAGTGCTTTCGACTCAGGAATGTTCTGCATGGATCTATTTCTTTGAGGCTAATGTTGCAACTGAAGGGAGGAGTGATCCCCCCCCCCGTCTTAGTTTGCTTAGTTGCTCGGACGCTGTCAGTCACGACCCTGAAATCTCATTTACTCCTCGAATGGACGAGCGGTGAGTTTTACCCATAATTCACTCCCACAATTAGTCACGGAGCAGCCCGAGAAACACTTATCTCTGCCGGATACACGCTGTTAAATAACGCTGTAGAGTGTGAACATTGACTACTCTCACTGCTGAAGAGCTCTCAAACACGCTTTTGGACTCCCAGCTACAAATGGATGTTATAAAACACTTTGTGGGGCCACGCTCCGACACCATCTACCTTGTTATTGTAGCATCATCCACAGTAGGAGGGTCACATCTATTGTTATTCTAGCTTCATCCACAGTAGGAGGGTCACATCTATTGTTATTCTAGCTTCATCCACAGTAGGAGTGTCACATCTATTCCCCGCTGGGCTGCACCAGTCAAATCACGGCGTGATAACTTCAAAATAAAGACAACTTCAGATGGATTAGTTTGTTTAAAAAAAGACCAAGCAGAATTCTAAAAATGTACAAATCATAACGTGTTTTTTTATTTATTTTATACTTAAAGGCCTACTGAAAGCCACTACTAGCGACCACGCAGTCTGATAGTTTATATATCAATGATGAAATCTTAACATTGCAACACATGCCAATACGGCCGGGTTAACTTATAAAGTGACATTTTAAAATTCCCGGGAAATATCCGGCTGAAACATCGCGGTATGATGACGTATGCACGTGACGAAGTCCGAGTAACGGAAGTTATGGTACCCCGTAGAATCCTATACAAAAAGCTCTGTTTTCATTTCATAATTCCACAGTATTCTGGACATCTTTTGCAATTTGTTTAATGAACAATGAAGGCTGCAAAGAAGACAGTTGTAGGTGGGATCGGTGTATTAGCAGCGGACTACAGCAACACAACCAGGAGGACTTTGTTGGAGCGCTAGCCGCACTAGCCGCCGACCTCACCTTGACTTCCTACGTCTCCGGGCCGCCAAACGCATCGGGTGAAGTCCTTCGTCCTTCTGCCGATCGCTGGAACGCAGGTGAGCACGGGTGTTGATGAGCAAATGAGGGCTGGCTGGCGAAGGTGGAGAGCTAATGTTTTTAGCATAGCTTTGTGCAGTCTGGTTGCTAATTTAGCTTCAATGGCGTCGTTAGCACAGCATTGTTAACCTTCGCCAGCCTGGAAAGCATTAACCGTGTATTTACATGTCCACGGTTTAATAGTATTGTTGATTTTCTATCTATCCTTCCAGTCAGGGGTTTATTTCTTTTGTTTCTATATGCAGTTAAAGCAAGATGCTATCACGTTAGCTCGTAGCTAAAGCATTTCGCCGATGTATTGTCGTGGAGATAAAAGGCACTGAATGTCCATTTCGCGTTCTCGACTCTCATTTTCAAGAGGATATAGTATCCCAGGTGGTTTAACATACAAATATGTGATCTACAATAGAAAAAAGGAGAGTGTGGAATCCAATGAGCCAGCTTGTACCTAAGTTACGGTCAGAGCGAAAAAAGATACGTCCATCACTGCCTCTCAAGTCCTTCACTGTAACGTTCCTCATCTACGAATCTTTCATCCTCGCTCAAATTAATGGGGTAATCATCACTTTCTCGGTCCGAATCTCTCTCGCTCCATTGTAAACAACGGGGAATTGTGAGGAATACTAGCTCCTGTGACGTCACGCTACTTCCGCTACAGGCAAGGCTTTTTTTTATCAGCGAGCAAAAGTTGCGAACTTTATCGTCGATTTTCTCTACTAAATCCTTTCAGCAAAAATATGGCAATATCGCGAAATGATCAAGTATGACACATAGAATGGATCTGCTATTCCCGTTTAAATAAAAAAAAACGATAAAGTTCGCAACTTTTGGTCGCTGTTAAAAAAAGCCTTGCCTGAACCGGAAGTAGCGTGACGTCACAGGTTGAAAGGCTCCTCACATTTCCCCGTTGTTTACACCAGCAGCGAGAGCGATTGGGACCGAGAAAGCGACGATTACCCCATTAATTTGAGCCAGGATGAAAGATTCGTGGATGAGGAACGTTACATTGAAGGACTAGAGTGCAGTGCAGGACGTATCTTTTTTTGCTCTGACCGTAACTTAGGTACAAGCTGGCTCATTGGATTCCACACTCTCTCCTTTTTCTATTGTGGATCACGGATTTGTATTTTAAACCACCTCGGATACTATATCCCAGGCCTGGGCAATTATTTTGACTCAGGGGCCACATTAAAAAAATGTGTCTGGGGGCCAGTATATCTATTTTTAGGAATACTAATACAAAACCTCACAATAATGTCTGATTGAATGCTAAAAATGTTATGACAGACCGCCTTAAAAAACGTAATGGAATTTAAAATGTTTCTATGAAGGGTAAAACACTGAATATTGACAAAATATGAACGTCACACCCCCTTTCGATCGACATATTTTACAATCAAGTGAAACGCAACAAAAATGCAACAAACAGTGAAATATGAACAAAATAAACCCACCTACAATCTGATATATCTGATATATCACTAAGCTTTAGAACTTTGTTGTGAAAATCTCCTTCCGCGTCTGTGGAAACGCTTCCCGCCCACACTGCTTGGTGCCTCGTCTGAGCTGCTGTGACGTAGATTACCATAGTAACTTATTAGATTACCATAGTAACTGGTAAATCATCCCAAAGCGCAGATTTCAACCGTTGAAATACTTTGTATAGTTGAAGACTTACGGTCGTTAGAAAACATGAGTGCACATCATAATGGCAGCTACACTTTCCATCTTAAAGATCTCAAAAAATTATTTGGGAATGTCCGGTGGGCCAGATTGAAAAGCTCAACGGGCCGCATGTGGCCCCCGGGTCTTAATTTGCCCAGGTCTGCTATATCCTCTTGAAAATGCTTTAACTGCATATAGAAACAAAAAAATAAACCTCTGACTGGAAGGATAGATAGAAAATCAACAATACTATTAAACCGTGGACATGTAAATACACGGTTAATGCTTTCCAGGCTGGCGAAGGTTAACAATGCTGTGCTAACGACGCCATTGAAGCTAACTTAGCAACTTAGCAACGGGACCTCACAGAGCTATGCTAAAAACATTAGCTCTCCACCTACGCCAGCCAGCCCTCATCTACTCATCAACACCCGTGCTCACCTGCGTTCCAGCGATCGGCAGAAGGACGAAGGACTTCACCCGATGCGTTTGACGGCCCGGAGACGTAGGAAGTCAAGGTGAGGTCGGAGGCTAGCGCGGCTAGCGCGGCTAGCGCGGCTAGCGCTCCAACAAAGTCCTCCTGGTTGTGTTGCTGTAGTCCGCTGCTAATACACTGATCCCACCTACAACTGTCTTCTTTGCAGCCTTCATTGTTCATTAAACAAATTGCAAAAGATGTCCAGAATACTGTGGAATTATGAAATGAAAACAGAGCTTTTTGTATAGGATTCTACGGGTACCATAACTTCCGTTACTCTGACTTCGTCACGCACATACGTCATCATACCGCGACGTTTCAGCCGGATATTTCCCGGGCAGTTTTAAAAGTCACTTCATAAGTTAACCCGGCCGTATTGGCATGTGTTGCAATGTTAAGATTTCATCATTGATATATAAACTATCAGACTGCGTGGTCGCTAGTAGTGGCTTTCAGTAGGCCTTTAAGTGTTGCGGTTAATAGTATTCTATCAATGTGTGGAATGAAATGATGGAATGCATCAAGGTTACAAAGAACATTCTGAACTTACTGATAGTCTTATTCATCTCACTATATGAAATACAAGTGACTTCACTGTGTATTATTTATGTATTTATTTGTTAATGTTGTTATTATGGACTACATTGTGAGTACATTGAGAACAGGAAGTGAACAAATTAGTTGTCAGCATACTATATACGACTTTTAAAGTCATTTTCATAGTAGGCTAACCAGTTGGATTATTGTTGAAGATTGTTGTTCTGTTCTAGTAATGAAACGTTCTCTTATTCCTTGTGTTTTGGTATTATGGTGTACGGTAAAAAGCCCGCAACAAAAGCAAAGTGTGTGGTTCAGTTTGAGTCTGAAGTGAGCCACCAAAGGCGTTGGAACGCAGCAGCGGTGAGTTGTTGCTCGCACGGCTCTGCCAAGAAGTGAAGAAGACGGGGGAATGTTTTGAAAAATCAAAGTTTGTCTCACATAGCGAAGAGAAGAAGCTGGCGGGGGCATTGTGTTCCAATCAAAGAGGCTCCTGGATTTAGGTTTGCAGCAGAGAGACTTGGCCCACACACACGCCCACCACACACCCGCGCCGGCTTCTGAGGAGACGGAACATTCTGTGCGAGCTAGAAAGACACTGCAAGCCTCGGAGAATTTCTATTGTGGCACCTGACTGTGTCACGTAGAACCATGATGCTATTGTGGCACCTGACTGTGTCACGTAGCACCATGATGCTATTGTGGCACCTGATTGAGTCACGCAGAACCATGATGCTATTGTGGCACCTGACTGTGTCACGTAGACCCATGACGCTATTGTGGCACCTGATTGTGTCATGCAGAACCATGATGCTATTGTGGCACCTGAATGTGTCACGCAGAACCATGATGCTATTGTGGCACCTGACTGTGTCACGTAGAACCATGACGCTATTGTGGCACCTGATTGTGTCACGTAGAACCATGAAGCAATTGTGGCACCCGAATGTGTCACGTACAACCATGACATTATTGTGGCACCTGACTGTGTCACGTAGAACCATGACGCTATTGTGGCACCTGACTGTGTCACGTAGAACCATGACGCTATTGTGGCACATGACTGTGTCACGTAGAACCATGACGCTATTGTGGCACCTGACTGTGTCACCTAGAACCATGACGCTATTGTGGCACCTGACTGTATCACGTAGAACCATGACGCTATTGTGGCACCTGACTGTGTCACGTAGACCCATGACGCTATTGTGGCACCTGATTGTGTCATGCAGAACCATGATGCTATTGTGGCACCTGAATGTGTCACGCAGAACCATGATGCTATTGTGGCACCTGACTGTGTCACGTAGAACCATGACGCTATTGTGGCACCTGATTGTGTCACGTAGAACCATGAAGCTATTGTGGCACCCGAATGTGTCACGTACAACCATGACATTATTGTGGCACCTGACTGTGTCACGTAGAACCATGACGCTATTGTGGCACCTGACTGTGTCACGTAGAACCATGACGCTATTGTGGCACATGACTGTGTCACGTAGAACCATGACGCTATTGTGGCACCTGACTGTGTCACCTAGAACCATGACGCTATTGTGGCACCTGACTGTATCACGTAGAACCATGACGCTATTGTGGCACCTGACTGTGTGACGTAGAACCATGAAGCTAGTGTGGCACCTGACTGTGTCACATAGAACCATGACGCTATTGTGGCACCTGACTGTGTCACGTAGAACCATGACGCTATTGTGGCACCTGACTGTGTCACTTAGAACCATGACGCTATTGTGGCACCTGACTGTGTCACGTAGAACCATGACGCTATTGTGGCACCTGACTGTGTCACTTAGAACCATGACGCTATTGTGGCACCTGACTGTGTCACGTAGAACCATGACGCTATTGTGGCACCTGACTGTGTGACGTAGAACCATGATGCTATTGTGGCACCTGACTGTGTCACGTAGAACCATGACGCTATAGTGGCACCTGACTGTGTCACGTAGAACCATGACGCTATTGTGGCATCTGACTGTGTCACGTAGAACCATGACGCTATTGTGGCACCTGACTGTGTCACGTAGAACCATGTAGCTATTGTGGCACCTGACTTTGTCACATAGAACCATGAAGCTATTGTGGCACCTGACTGTGTCACATAGAACCATGACGCTATTGTGGCACCTGACTGTGTCACGTAGAACCATGACGCTATTGTGGCACCTGACTGTGTCACGTAGAACCATGACGCTATTGTGGCACCTGACTGTGTCACGTAGAACCATGACGCTATTGTGGCACCTGACTGTGTCACGTAGAACCATGACGCTATTGTGGCACCTGACTGTGTCACGTAGAACCATGACACTATTGTGGCACCTGACTGTGTCACGTAGAACCATGACGCTATTGTGGCACCTGACTGTGTCACGTAGAACCATGACGCTATTGTGGCACCTGACTGTGTCACGTAGAACCATGACGCTATTGTGGCACCTGAGAGTGTCACGTAGAACCATGACGCTATTGTGGAACCTGACTGTGTCACGTAGAACCATGAAGCTATTGTGGCACCTGACTGTGTCACATAGAACCATGACGCTATTGTGGCACCTGACTGTGTCACGTAGAACCATGAAGCTATTGTGGCACCTGACTGTGTCACGTAGAACCATGACGCTATTGTGGCACCTGACTGTGTCACATAGAACCATGACGCTATTGTGGCACCTGACTGTGTCACGTAGAACTATGACGCTATTGTGGCACCTGACTGTGTCACATAGAACCATGACGATATTGTGGCACCTGACTGTGTCACGTAGAACCATGAAGCTTTTGTGGCACCTGACTGTGTCACTTAGAACCATGACGCTATTGTGGCACCTGACTGTGTCACTTAGAACCATGACGCTATTGTGGCACCTGACTGTGTCACGTAGAACCATGAAGCTATTGTGGCACCTGACTGTGTCACATAGAACCATGACGCTATTGTGGCACCTGACTGTGTGACGTAGAACCATGAAGCTATTGTGGCACCTGACTGTGTCACATAGAACCATGACGATATTGTGGCACCTGACTGTGTCACGTAGAACCATGAAGCTTTTGTGGCACCTGACTGTGTCACTTAGAACCATGACGCTATTGTGGCACCTGACTGTGTCACTTAGAACCATGACGCTATTGTGGCACCTGACTGTGTCACGTAGAACCATGAAGCTATTGTGGCACCTGACTGTGTCACATAGAACCATGACGCTATTGTGGCACCTGACTGTGTGACGTAGAACCATGAAGCTATTGTGGCACCTGACTGTGTCACTTAGAACCATGACGCTATTGTGGCACCTGACTGTGTCACGTAGAACCATGAAGCTATTGTGGCACCTGACTGTGTCACATAGAACCATGAAGCTATTGTGGCACCTGACTGTGTCACGTAGAACCATGACGCTATTGTGGCACCTGACTGTGTCACATAGAACCATGAAGCTATTGTGGCACGTAGAACCATGACGCTATTGTGGCACCTGCCTGTGTCACGTAGAACCATGACGCTATTGTGGCACCTGACTGTGTCACGTAGAACCATGAAGCTATTGTGGCAACTGACTGTGTCACATAGAACCATGACGCTATTGTGGCACCTGACTGTGTCACATAGAACCATGAAGCTATTGTGGCACCCGACTGTGTCACGTAGAACCATGAAGCTATTGTGGCACCTGACTCTGTCACGTAGAACCATGAAGCTATTGTGTCACGTTGAACCATGACGCTATTGTGGCACCTGACTGTGTCACGTAGAACCATGACGCTATTGTGGTACCCGACTGTGTCACGTAGAACCATGAAGCTATTGTGGCACCTGACTGTGTCATGTAGAACCATTAAACTATTGTGGAACCTGACTGTGTCACGTAGAACCATGACGCTATTGTGGCACCCGACTGTGTCATGTAGAACCATGAAGCTATTGTGGCACCTGACTGTGTCACGTAGAACCATTAAACTATTGTGGAACCTGACTGTGTCACGTAGAACCATGACGCTATTGTGGCACCCGACTGTGTCACGTAGAACCATGACGCTATTGTGGCACCTGACTGTGTCACGTAGAACCATAACTAAAAGCTTTACTAAAACGAGAAGTTTTCAAATGTTTCTTAAAGGTGTCAACACAGACAAGATCACGGAGGGACTGGCGCAAGTTGTTCCAGAGTCTGGGAGCTCTAGTCTGGAATGCCAGGTCTCCACAGGTTTTAAAATGATTTTTGGGGATCTTTCGAAGACCCTGGCCTGAAGACCCTGAAGAGTAGGGGCATAACAAGTCAGTGGTGTACAGAGGGGTCCCACCATGCAACGCACGGAAAGTCAAGACTCAAATTTGACTGGAAGCCAATGAAGACTGGATCAAATGGGGGTGATATGGTCTGGTCTGGGTGCACCGGTCTATAGTCTGGCAGCTGCATTTTGTACCGTCTGAAGTCTCCTTAGTGCTGACTTGTTGAAAAGAGTGAAAAGAGAATTGCAATGGTCAATACAAGATGATCGATCCGTTGTGGTGAAGAAGGAGCTGAGCCGGAAGGCAAAGTTCTCAATTTACCGGTCGATCTACGTTCCCATCCTCACCTATGGTCATGAGCTTTGGGTTATGACCGAAAGGACAAGATCACGGGTACAAGCGGCCCAAATGAGTTTCCTCCGCCGGGTGGCGGGTCTCTCCCTTAGAGATAGGGTGAGAAGCTCTGTCATCCGGGAGGAGCTCAGAGTAAAGCCGCTGCTCCTCCACATGGAGAGGAGCCAGATGAGGTGGTTCGGGCATCTGCTCAGGATGCCACCCGAACGCCTCCCTAGGGAGGTGTTTAGGGCACGTCCAACCGGCAGGAGGCCACGGGGAAGACCCTGGACACGTTGGGAAGACTATGTCTCCTGGCTGGCCTGGGAACGCCTCGGGATCCCCCGGGAGGAGCTGGACGAAGTGGCTGGGGAGAGGGAAGTCTGGGCTTCCCTGCTTAGGCTGCTGCGGATAAGCGGAAGAAAATGGATGGATGGATGGAATACAAGATGAAATGATCATTTCCAGATCCAATTTTGACAGCAAATTTCTCACTTCAGAAATATTTCTGAGGTGATAAAAACAGTTTTTGTTCAGTTGACGACCGTGACCGTCCAAAGACATGGACTGATCCAACGAAAACCAAGAGGTTTATGAGAATGATTGTAACAGATGCGCCAAGTTCTTGATCAATTTATGCTCAATTATTTGGTTGCTTAGACTGGCAAATAAAAGATGATTCAAGTAATAAAAGGACGGAATGTTATCAAGCAAGTACGCAGCAACTAAACTAAACCAGCAAATATCAAGTTATAATCCATCCATTCAGCCATCCAACTTCCTCCGCTTATCCGAGCTCGGGTCGTGGGGGCAGCAGCCTAAGTAGAGAAGCCCAGACTTCCCTCTCCCCAGCCACTTCGTCCAGCTCCTCCCGGAGGATCCCGAGGCGTTCCCAGGCCAGCCGAGAGACATGGTCTTCCCAACGTGTCCTGGGTCTTCCCCGTGGCCTCCTGCCGGTCGGATGTGCCCTAAACACCTCCCTAGGGAGGCGTTCGGGTGGCATCCTGACCAGATGCCCAAACCACCTCATCTGGCTCCTCTCCATGTGGAGGAGCAGCGGCTTTACTTTGAGCTCCCCCCGGATGACAGAGCTTCTCACCCTATCTCTAAGGGAGAGACCCGCCACCCGGCGGAGGAAACTCATTTCGGCCGCTTGTACCCGTGATCTTGTCCTTTCGGTCATAACCCAAAGATCATGACCATAGGTGAGGATGGGAACGTAGATGGACCGGTAAATTGAGAGCTTTGCCTTCCGGCTCAGCTCCTTCTTCACCACAACGGATCGATATAGCGTCCGCATTACTGAAGACGCCGCACCGATCCACTCTTCCCTCACTCGTGAACAAGACTCTGAGGTACTTGAACTCCTCCACTTGGGGCAGGGTCTCCTCCCCAACCCAGAGATGGCATTCTCACCCTTTCCCGGGCGAGAACCATGGACTCGGTCTTGGAGGTGCTGATTCCCATCCCAGTCGCTTCACACTCGGCTGCGAACCGATCCAGTGAGAGCTGAAGATCCTGGCCAGATGAAGCCATCAGGACCACATCATCTGCAAAAAGCAGAGACCTAATCCTGCGGATCCCCTCAACGCCTTGACTGCGCCTAGAAATTCTGTCCATAAAAGTTATGAACAGAATGGGTGACAAAGGGCAGCCTTGGCGGAGTCCAAACCAGCCAAATGAATGTACAAAGCAGCAAATATCAGGTTCTAATATTCCCTGAATTAAATAAAAACTCGTTCTTGTCAGGAAAAACAAGTCCAACATTTAAAAAGTGATGTCTGTGTTAAGCTCACCTCTCCTAAAAAACCGTAGCATCAAAAGGTAGCACACTCAGTCGTCATATTGATTTGCTCGGCTGCTTCTTTCTCCATTTACAAGTAATTACCAAAGCAGACGCTCCAATTACCTGCCACCAACAAACATTTACTGCAGTCTGAAACTGGCACACTCATTATGCAGATGACAGATGTGGAAAAAAACAAAAACATTTTCAGTGACACCAATTATTTTCTACAGCCACCAAATTAGAGACAAACAATGACAATGTGGGCCTTATTTGGAGTCTATCATTTCTAAGCAGGACTTTCACAACGTAAACACTGCACTGCACATGCTGGCTCATGCCAGTTCCAAACACGTCAACAAAATCATAGTTCCTAAGTCAATGGAGGCGTCGTAGATAGCAGCACGGTTTATGTGACAGCGTCAAAGCAGGATCGAACACAAACTGGAATGTTGCTAACAATTTAAAAACCCTTCCGGTGTTCTTAGGTGTGACAATAATTATATATAAGTTATCACTCAACTTTTATGCTTAAAGGCCGTTGCTCTAGTCATTATCTATTGTGCTCTAGTCATTATCTATTGTGCTCTAGTCATTATCTATTTTGCTCTAGTCATTATCTATTGTGCTCGAGCTTATCACACAACTCTTATGCTTAAAGGCCGTTGCTCTAGTCATTATCTATTGTGCTCTAGTCAATATCTATTGTGCTCTAGTCATTATCTATTGTGCTCTAGCTTATCACTCAACTTTTATGCTTAAAGGCCGTTGCTCTAGTCATTATCTATTGTGCTCTAGTCATTATCTATTGTGCTCTAGTCATTATCTATTGTGCTCGAGCTTATCACACAACTCTTATGCTTAAAGGCCGTTGCTCTAGTCATTATCTATTGTGCTCTAGTCATTATCTATTGTGCTCTAGCTCTACTTTTCTTTTCGTGCAAAAAGAGACTGCAAGCCTCGGGGAATTTATATTGTGGCACCTGACTGTGTCACGTAGAACCATGAAGCTATTGTGGCACCTGACTGTGTCACGTAGAACCATGACGCTATTGTGGCACCTGACTGTGTCACGTAGAACCATGAAGCTATTGTGGCGCCTGACTGTGTCACGTAGAACCATGAAGCTATTGTGGCATCTGACTGTGTCACGTAGAACCATGAAGCTATTGTGGCACCTGACTGTGTCACGTAGATCCATGAAGCTATTGTGGCACCTGACTGTGTCACGTAGATCCATGAAGCTATTGTGGCACCTGACTGTGTCACGTAGATCCATGAAGCTATTGTGGCACCTGACTGTGTCACGTAGAACCATGACGCTATTGTGGCACCTGACTGTGTCACATAGAACCATGAAGCTATTGTGGCACCTGACTGTGTCACGTAGAACCATGACGCTATTGTGGCACCTGACTGTGTCACGTAGAACCATGACGCTATTGTGGCACCTGACTGTGTCACGTAGAACCATGACGCTATTGTGGCACCTGACTGTGTCACGTAGAACCATGAAGCTATTGTGGCATCTGACTGTGTCACGTAGAACCATGAAGCTATTGTGGCACCTGACTGTGTCACGTAGAACCATGACGCTATTGTGGCACCTGACTGTGTCACGTAGATCCATGAAGCTATTGTGGCACCTGACTGTGTCACGTAGATCCATGAAGCTATTGTGGCACCTGACTGTGTCACGTAGAACCATGACGCTATTGTGGCACCTGACTGTGTCACATAGAACCATGAAGCTATTGTGGCACCTGACTGTGTCACGTAGAACCATGACGCTATTGTGGCACCTGACTGTGTCACGTAGAACCATGACGCTATTGTGGCACCTGACTGTGTCACGTAGAACCATGACGCTATTGTGGCACCTGACTGTGTCACGTAGAACCATGAAGCTATTGTGGCATCTGACTGTGTCACGTAGAACCATGAAGCTGACAGTCTGCGTCTTTAAACCTGCTGGCACCTGACTGTGTCACGTAGAACCATAAAGCTATTGTGGCGCCTGACTGTGTCACGTAGAACCATGAAGCTATTGTGGCACCTGACTGTGTCACGTAGAACCATGAAGCTATTGTGGCACCTGACTGTGTCACGTAGAACCATGACGCTATTGTGGCACCTGACTGTGTCACGTAGAACCATGAAGCTATTGTGGCACCTGACTGTGTCACGTAGAACCATGACGCTATTGTGGCACCTGACTGTGTCACGTAGAACCATGAAGCTATTGTGGCACCTGACTGTGTCACGTAGAACCATGAAGCTATTGTGGCACCTGACTGTGTCACGTAGAACCATGAAGCTATTGTGGCACCTGACTGTGTCACGTAGAACCTTGAAGCTATTGTGGCACCTGACTGTGTCACGTAGAACCTTGAAGCTATTGTGGCACCTGACTGTGTCAAGTAGACCCATGACGCTGATGTGGCACCTGACTGTCACGTAGAACCATGAAGCTATTGTGGCACAAAGGCACACAACGTGTTATCTTCCACTGCAAGTTAGGAGTGGCCTCGCCGCAGATGTTTTCTGTCTTCCAGCCTGCTAACAGCCAAGGACGAACCAGGACCTCAACGAAGACAAGGCGACAGCAGGCAGACAAAGCAGAGACAGGGCGGGATCACGAGGCCCCCCAGCACATTCCCGTTCTGAATAATCACGTATTGTGCGCACTGAGCTGCTGGCATAATGTGTGACTCCTCCCTTTAGAAGCAGCCTCAGCGATGTCACTAGGGAACTCCTGAATAAATAGAGGAGCGCGTGGGCTGTTCCTCAGAGCGTAGGGTGAGACTGTAACTGAGTGCGCAGCTCCATGTGTTCTCCTCATGAGCAAAATCGAACTCTTGTCTCCAACTGATTCCTTTCTTCTTGTTCTGTTTAATAGATATTTCGGTGCTTAAACCTTTAGGCCACTAAAGACAACCGAAAAAAGAAAAAAAAAGCGATTTTGCAGCTCAGAAGAACCTTCATCATCGCAAACTCGCGTTTCCACATAAAGAACTTCAGTGAAAAAACACTCAATCCAGCGCTAAATTACAGATAAAGACTGCACAATTAATCGACATTGAAGTTTTAATTAGTGTGATAACGTAACCGAAGAGCCTGAGGTCTTTTTTCACCTCACCGCCATTTGAGTGACAGACACGTTGGCCAATCAGAACTGTTTATTCGTCTCTCACTTCACTTTAAGACGTTCAATATTTATTTCAGTTAACGTCTTGCTGACAGAAACTTATTTTTTGTTTGTTTGCAAATAATCATGAACTTGGAATTTAATGGCAGCAACACATTGCAAAAAAGGCATGTTCACCACTGTGTTACATGGCCTTTCCTTTTAACAACACTCAGTAAAGGTTTGGGAAGTGAGGAGACACATTTTTGAAGTGGAATTCTTTCCCATTCTTGCTTGATGTACAGCTTAAGTTGTTCAACAGTCTCCCTTCTCATATTTTAGCTGCCACACATTTTCAATGTCTGGACTACAGGCAGGCCAGTCTAGTACCCGCACTCTTTTACTATGAAGCCACGCTGTTGTAACACGTGGCTTGGCATTGTCTTGCTGAAATAAGCAGGGGCGTCCATGGTAACGTTGCTTGGATGGCAACATATGTTGCTCCGAAAGCTGTATGTACCTTTCAGCATTAATGGTGCCTTCACAGATGTGTAAGTTACCCATGTCTTGGCCACTAATACACCCCCATACCATCACACATGCTGCCTTTTACACTTTGACCCTAAAACAATCCGGATGGTTCTTTTCCTTTTTAGTCCACAGTTTCCAAAAACAATTTAAAGTTTGTCAGGCCACAGAAGACTTTTCCACTTTGCATCAGTCCATCTTAGATGATCTCGGGCCCAGCGAAGCCGGCGGTGTTTCTGGGTGTTGTTGATACATTGACTTTGGCTTTGCATAGTAGAGTTTTAACTTGCACTTACAGATGTAGCGACCAACTGTAGTTACTGACAGTGGTTTTCTGAAGTGTACCTGTACCTTGTATGTACCTTTCAGCATTAATGGTGCCTTCACAGATGTGTAAGTTACCCATGTCTTGGCCACTAACACACCCTCATACCATCACACATGCTGCCTTTTACACTTTGACCCTAGAACAATCCGGATGGTTCTTTTCCTTTTTAGTCCACAGTTTCCAAAAACAATTTAAAGTTTGTCAGGCCACAGAAGACTTTTCCACTTTGCATCAGTCCATCTTAGATGATCTCGGGCCCAGCGAAGCGTTTCTGGGTGTTGTTGATAAATGGCTTTGGCTTTGCATAGTAGAGTTTTAACTCGCACTTACAGATGTAGCGACCAACTGTAGTTACTGACAGTGGTTTTCTGAAGTGTTCCTGAGCCCATGTGGTGATATCCTTTACACACTGATGTGGCTTTTTGATGCGGTACCGCCTGAGGGATCCAAGGTGCGTAATATCATGGCTTACGTGCAGTGATTTCTCCAGATTCTCTAAACCCTTTGATGATATTACAGAGCGTAGATGGTGAAATCCCTAAATTCCTTGCAATAGCTGCTTGAGAAATGTTGTTCTTCAACAATTTGCTCAGGCATTTGTTGACAAAGTGGTGACCCTCGCCCCGTCCTTGTTTGTGAATGACTGAGCATTTCATGGAAGCTGCTTTTATACCCAATCATGGCACCCACCTGTTCCCAATTAGCCTGCTCACCTGTGGGATGTTCCAAATAAGTGTTTGATGAGCATTCCTCAACTTTATCAGTCTTTTTTGCCACTTGTGCCAGCTTTTTTGAAACATGTTGCAGGCATCAAATTCCAAATGAGGTAATATATGCAAAAAAATAACAAACTTTCTCAGTTCCAATATTAAATATCAGTCTATTCAATTGAATATAAGTTGAAAAGGATTTGCAATTTATTGTATTCTCTTTTTATTTACCATTTACACAACGTGACAACTTCGCTGCTTTTTAAAAACGCCATGTTGACGTCTACTGGAACATTTCTCTGAAGGGTATTGTAGGCGGACCCAAATGGACCAGCCCTACCACCGAAAGCCTTTGTTTCCAAAACTGGCACGTCAGCAAGTTGCATCTCCACCTCGCTGACATGGCAGGCACACTGAGACTTGTTCACGTCCAGCAACTTGGACGGGCTGAAGACGCTCAGCTGGGATTGTACAAAATATGTCAGCGAAGCACAACTCGTTAATGCGAGGACCTGACGTCGCCAAAAAAAACACAACCACGTCTTTGAAATACAGTGGCGGTCAAAAGTGTACATACACGTGTAAAGAACATCATGTCATGGCTGTCTTGAGCAGGGGTCACCAACCTTTTTGAAAGCAAGAGCTACTTCTTGGGTAGTGATTAATGCGAAGGGCTACCAGTTTGATACACACTTCAATAAATTGCCAGAAATAGCCAATTTGCTCAATTTACCTTTAACTCTATGTTATTATTAATAATGAATGATATTTACACTTAATTGAACGGTTTAAAAGAGGAGAAAACACGAAAAAAATGACAATTAAATTTTGAAACATAGTTTATCTTCAATTTCGACTCTTTAAAATTCAAAATTCAACCGAAAAAAAGAAGAGAAAAACTTTAAAAAAGAATTTACGGAACATTATTAGTAATTTTTCCTGATTAATATTAATTTTAGAATTTTGATGACATGCTTTAAATAGGTTAAAATCCAATCTACACTTTGTTAGAATATATAACAAATTGGACCAAGCTATATTTCTAACAAAGACAAATCATTATTTCTTCTAGATTTTCCAGAACAAACATTTTTAAATAAATTCTAAAACCTTCATTCTAGCCTGATTTAGCCATTCCTTTACCACTTTTGAGGTGTGTTTGGGGTCATTGTCCTGTTGGAACACCCAACAAGACCCAACTTCCGGGCTGAGGATTTTAGCTTGTCCTGAACAATTTGGAGCTAATGCTCCTTTTTCATTGTCCCATTTAAAGCAGCAGTTCCATCCATCCCATCCATCCATTTTCTTCCGCTTATCTGAGGTCAGGTCGCGGGGGCAGCAGCCTAAGCAGGGAAACCCAGACTTCCCTCTCCCCAGCCACTTGGTCCAGCTCCTCCCGGGGGAACCCGAAGCGTTCCCGGGCCAGCCGGGAGACATAGTCTTCCCAACGTGTCCTGGGTCTTCCCTGTGGCCTTCTACCGGTCGGACGTGCCCTAAACACCTCCCTAGGGAGGCGTTCGGGTGGCATCCTGACCAGATGCCTGAACCACCTCATCTGGCTCCTCTCCATGTGGAGGAGCAGCGGCTTTACTCTGAGCTCCTCCCGGATGACAGAGCTTCTCACCCTATCTCTAAGGGTGAGACCCGCCACCCGGCGGAGGAAACTCATTTGGGCCGCTTGTACCCGTGATCTTGTCCTTTCGGTCATAACCCAAAGCTCATGACCATAGGTGAGGATGGGAACATAGATCGACCGGTAAATTGAGAGCTTTGCCTTCCGGCTCAGCTCCTTCTTCACCACAACGGATCGATCATCTTGTATTGACCATTGCAATTCTCTTTTCACTCTTTTCAACAAGTCAACACTAAAGAGACTTCAGACGGTACAAAATGCTGCTGCCAGACTTTAGACCGGTGCACCCAGACCAGACCATATCACCCCCATTTGATCCAGTCTTCATTGGCTTCCAGTCAAATTTTAGTCCTGACTTTCCGTGCGTTGCATGGTGGGGCCCCTCTGTACATCACTGACTTGTTATGCCCCTACTCTTCAGGGTCTTCAGGCCAGGGTCTTCGAAAGATCCCAAAAACTCATTTTAAAACCTGTGGAGACCTGGCATTCCAGACTATAGATCGATACAGCGTCCGCATTACTGAAGACGCCGCACCGATCCGCCTGTCGACTTCACGAGCCACTCCTCCCTCACTCGTGAACAAGACTCCTAGGTACTTGAACTCCTCCACTTGGGGCAAGATCTCCTCCCCAACCCGGAGATGGCACTCCACCCTTTTCCGGGCGAGCACCAGTTCCAATTGGCAGAAAAACCGGCCCAGAGCATAATACTACCACCACCATGCTTGACGGTAGGAATTGGTGTTCCTGGGATTAAAGGCCTCACCTTTTCTCCTCCAAACGTAGTGCTGGGTATTGTTTGCCAAACAGCTCCATTTTTGTTTCATCTGACATCACATGGACAAAGATAAGACCTTCTGAAGGAAAGTTCCGTGGTGTTCCTGTAGAAAGACTGCAATTACGTAGACGCGCACAGCGGGCGATGCATAAAAGCTCCATTTTCCACAGCAAATCATTCCCCCATCCCTTATAATTGTTGTTATTGTAGCAATATTAGCTAGATGGTTTGAACCGTGCGTATCATTTATTTCCCTCAGAGGATTTACTTGAAGAAACCATCGCTATTGAGGAGTTAATTGGCAGAGGCTCTCATTCACTTGACTACAAACAGACTTGATTTTTAGAAAGCACTATGGATTGACACTAAAGTGGAGCCTCACTATGCTGCCTTAAATTAAAACAGAACTAAAACAGAATACTATTCAGAATGTGTCTGACTCGCTTCCCGGCAATATTTGAGTTGTGGTTTTCTAAACGCGCTAAAAGGTGAAGGTACTCGAACTGGGTATGACGTTAAACTACATCCAGGCATGAGATGGGAGGTTGTGCGTGGGGTTAGTGAGTCCCAACTAACGTCTATAAAATGCACACAAAGAACCGTTTGCACCTTCTCTTGTGACTGGCGGGCGGTCAGCGCCATAAAGCTGAGCGGGTCCCTGGGTAATTGGGGCGCGGACAACCAACAGGACAGACTAAGTTCAACAGCCCAGTAAGGCAATTAGTCTAGGAGAAGGATCTCTGATATAAAATACCCCTTCCAACCCGCACCAAGCCAGCGTGGAAGGTGTAGGCTAATAACCAGCATGAAGAGTACGCCAAGAGAGATCGTTCACTATGGCAGAAACATGCTGAGGCTTTCGTCCAGCAGTGGACTGACAACGGCTGCTGATGATGATGATGATGATGACTCGAACAAATGCGTTTTACTGATGAACAGTCACTACCTAATCTCTAAAGAAGCTGGGATTGATCTCTGATGTAATGGTCCTCTACATCCACCTGACAAAATACCCTGTGCCTTATCGACCTCCAAAATCTTTCCCCATCATTATCTTATGGCCGACACTTAGTTGAAAAATGTAGCAGTCAGAGAGAAACTGTGGCTGTTTCACAAGAATCCATCCAGAGAATACATCTTGTGGAAGTAGCCACTCAAACATTAGATCAACGTCCTTATGGAAATGTCCCCCGGTTAGACTAAGAAAATGGAGACACACCGCTAGTATAAACCATCTAGTTTCCAAGGGTGTGGATATGCAATCGGGAGATGGCTGCTCCCAGTCCCAGATTCCCTCCAGACCTGTCAAAGTAAAATAAAGATACAGAGCCCCCAGTGACTCCTGGTTCTCTGCCACCATGTTGTTGTTTGCCCACAGTTATCTTCCTGTAGATTCATGCCAATGCTAAAAGCCTTATCGGGCTTTGATGGTGGAGTTTCTCCGGGGGCTTTTGTGGTCCGGCATTTCAGTCACAGTCTTTTTACGCATTGAAATCAGAAAGGACGCAAAATTCCGCAAGTCCACCCGTCCGGGGGACGCGGGTTTTTTGTTTTTTTTTGCTGGCTATTGCTGTCTGCCAGCCCGTAATTTCCGGACTATACGGTTGAGCTTAGCCACCTAAATTAGCCACGGAAATGCTTTAGATGCCTTGGAAGGGGTGATAATGGTCTTAAATTGAAGATGTCAAGAGAAGCTGTCATTCTGTTTGATCATAGCCGATTTTAATGAACATTTTGTAGGGGTGTAACGGTATGGGGTTGTATTGAACCGTTTCGGTACGGGGATTCTGGTTTAGTTCAGAAGTGTACCAAACGAGTTTCCACACGGACATATTAAAGGCCTACTGAAATGAAATGTTCTTATTTAAACGGGGATAGCAGGTCCATTCTATGTGTCATACTTGATCATTTCGCGATATTGCCATATTTTTGCTGAAAGGATTTAGTAGAGAACATCGACGATAAAGTTTGCAACTTTTGGTCGCTGATAAAAAAGCCGTGTCTGTACCGGAAGTAGCGTGACATCACAGGTTGAAGGGCTCCTCACATCTGCACATTGTTTACACCAGCAGCGAGAGAGATTCGGACCGAGAAAGCGACGATAACCCCATTAATTTGAGCGAGGATGAAAGATTTGTGGATGAGGAAAGTGAGAGTGAAGGATTAGAGTGCAGTGCAGGACGCCAGGGTGTATCTTTTTTCGCTCTGACCGTAACTTAGGTTCAAGGGCTCATTGGATTCCACACTTTGTCCTTTTTCTATTGTGGATCACGGATTTGTATTTTAAACCACCTGGGATACTATATCCTCTTGAAAATGAGAGTCGAGAACGCGAAATGGACATTCACAGTGACTTTTATCTCCACGACAATACATCGGTGAAGCACTTTAGCTTCGGAGCTAACGTGATAGCATCGTGCTTAACTGCGGATAGAAACAGAAGAAATAAGCCCCTGACTGGAAGGATAGACAGAAGATTAGCAATACTATTTCCAAGACTAGTATTACTTCTACTATCAGGAGACACCGAACCAAACCCTGGACATGTAACCACACGGTTAATGCTGTGCAGCCTGGCGAAGCCTAGCAATGCTGTTGCTAACGACGCCATTGAAGCTAACTTAGCTACGGGACCTCGACAGAGCTATGCTAAAAACATTAGCTCTCCACCTACGCCAGCCCTCATCTGCTCATCAACACCCGTGCCCACCTGCGTTCCAGCGATCGACGGCGCGACGAAGAACTTCACCCGATGATCGGTGCGGTCGGCGGCTAGCGCGTCTGCTATCCAAATCAAAGTCCTCCTGCCTGTGTTGCTGCAGCCATCCGCTAATACACCGATCCCCCCTACAACTTTCTTCTTTGCGGTCTCCATTGTTCATTAAACAAATTGCAAAAGATTCACCAACACAGATGTCCAGAATACTGTGGAATTTTGCGATGAAAACAGACGCTGTTTGTATTGGATCCAATGGTGTCCCAATACTTCCGTTCAATCCGTGACGTCACGCGCATACGTCATCATACCGAGACGTTTTCAGCCGGATATTTCCCGGGAAATTTAAAATGTCACTTTATAAGTTAACCCAGCCGTATTGGCATGTGTTGCAATGTTAAGATTTCATCATTGATATATGGTTCTTTTCCTCTTTGGTCCGGAGGACACGACGTCCACAGTTTCCAAAAACAATTTGAAATGTGGACTCGTCAGACCACAGAACACTTTTCCACTTCGTATCAGTCCATCTTAGATGAGCTCAGGCCCAGCGAAGCCGACAGCGTTTCTGGGTGTTGTTGATAAACGGTTTTCGCCTTGCATAGGAGAGTTTTAACTTGCACTTACAGATGTAGCGACCAACTGTAGTTACTGACAGTGGGTTTCTGAAGTGTTCCTGAGCCCATGTGGTGATATCCTTTACACACTGATGTGGCTTGTTGATGCAGTACAGCCTGAGGGATGGAAGGTCACGGGCTTAGCTGCTTACGTGCAGTGATTTCTCCACATTCTCTCAACCCTTTGATGATATTACAGAGCGTAGATGGTGAAATCCCTCAATTCCTTGCAATAGCTGCTTGAGAAATGTTGTTCTTAAACTGTTCAACAATTTGCTCAGGCATTTGTTGACAAAGTGGTGACCCTCGCCCCATCCTTGTTTGTGAATGACTGAGCATTTCATGGAATCTACTTTTATAGCCAATCATGGCACCCACCTGTTCCCAATTAGCCTGTTCACCTGTGGGATGTTCCAAATAAGTGTTTGATGAGCATTCCTCAACTTTATCAGTATTTATTGCCACCTTTCACAACTTCTTTGTCACGTGTTGCTGCCATCAAATTATAAAGTTAATTATTATTTGCAAGTTTATCAGTTTGACCATCAAATATGTTGTCTTTGTAGCATATTCAACTGAATATGGCTTGAAAATGATTTGCAAATCATTGTATTCTGTTTATATTTACATCTAACACCATTTCCCAACTCATATGGAAACGGTGTTTGTAGTTATGCACCATGAGAGTGTCTGCACACTTGCTGGAGATGGAGGTCAAACGGCTATTCACACACTTGATAGCGAGTTGTGAAGAAGACAATGAGCGTAAGGATTGTGAAGAAGAGCAACATTGTGCACATTACAGCTGCAGCGTAGAAAACAGTCAAGAGGATTTCAATACTTTGGTAGCAGCTGATGTGTGTCTGGTACAACTAATCATTTGGAGGGGATGGATGTCTTTTACACTTCAGAAAAATACTCCGTCTTGCAAGAAAGATGAAGTCGCCTTGTCACATTGTGTAAATGGTCAATAACAAGAGAATACAACAAATCCTTTTCAACTTATATTCAATTGAATAGACTGCAAAGACAAGATATTTAACGTTCCAACTGGAAAACTTTGCTGTTATTTTTTGCAAATATGAGCTCATTTAGAATTTGATGCCTGCAACATGTTTCAAAAAAGCTGGCACGAGTGGCAAAAAAGACTGAGAAAGTTGAGGAATGCTCATCAAACACTTATTTGGAACATCTCACAGGTGAACAGGCTAATTGGGAACAGGTGGGTGCCATGATTGGGTATAAAAGCAGCTTCCATGAAATGCTCAGTCATTCACAAACAAGGACGGGGCGAGGGTCACCACTTTGTCAACAAATGCCTGAGCAAATTGTTTAAGAACAACATTTCTCAAGCAGCTATTGCAAGGAATTTAGGGATTTCACCATCTACGCTCCGTAATATCATCAAAAGGTTCAGAGAATCTGGAGAAATCACTGCACGTAAGCCATGATATTACACACCTCGGATCCCTCAGGCGGTACTGCATCAAAAAGCATAAATCAGTGTGTAAAGGATATCACCACATGGGCTCAGGAACCCTTCAGAAAACCACTGTCAGTAACCACAGTTGGTCGCTACATCTGTAAGTGCAAGTTAAAACTCTACTATGCAAAGCCAAAGCCAATTTATCAACAACACCCAGAAACGCCGTCGGCTTCGCTGGGCCCGAGCTCATCTAAGATGGACTGATACAAAGTGGAAAAGTGTTCTGTGGTCTGACGAGTCCACATTTCAAATTGTTTTTGGAAACTGTGGACGTCGTGTCCTCCGGAAAAAAGAGGAAAAGAACCATCCGGATTGTTCTAGGGTGAAAGTGTAAAAGGCAGCATGTGTGATGGTATGGGGGTGTATTAGTGCCCAAGACATGGGTAACTTACACATCTGGGAAGGCACCATTAATGCTGAAAGGTACATACAGCTTTTGGAGCAACATATGTTGCCATCCAAGCAACGTTACCATGGACGCCCCTGCTTATTTCAGCAAGACAACGCCAAGCCACGTGTTACATCAACGTGGCTTCATAGTAAAAGAGTGCGGGTACTAGACTGGCCTGCCTGTAGTCCAGACATTGAAAATGTGTGGCAGCTAAAATATGAGAAGGGAGACTGTTGAACAACTTAAGCTGTACATCAAGCAAGAATGGGAAAGAATTCCACTTCAAAAATGTGTCTCCTCACTTCCCAAACCTTTACTGAGTGTTGTTAAAAGGAAAGGCCATGTAACACAGTGGTAAAAATGCCTTTTTTGCAATGTGTTGCTGCCATTAAATTCTACGTTCATGATTATTTGCAAAGAATAACAAAGTTTCTCAGTGTGAACATGAAATATCTTGTCTTTGCAGTCTATTCAATTGAATATAAGTTGAAAATGATTTGTTGTGTTCTCTTTTTATTTAGCATTTACACAACGTGAAAACTTCACTACTTGTGGCTTTAGTAATAAGTATATGTGGTGAGTAAACAATCCTTTCATAGTCCTCATTTTTGCATTCACAGAATGTGTGATGCGGACTTGAACGCAAAGCCCATAAATAGATATTGTTTGGGTAAACAGTCGTGGTGAATGCCACCACTACTCCTCGCTCGGGAAAATGATGAATGGCGGAGTTATTTTCCTTGGTGTGGCTGTAAAACACAGCACCGTGTGCTATCCATCATTGCCACTCAGTTCTCTGGGAAACACACCTTTAGTTTTTCATCAGCAAGTCTGTTTACGGGAACTTTAAAGAGTCTACTGACCGGTCAAATGTGCATCCCATAATGAGAGGAAGAGATATCAAGCATGAAAACTGTTTCTACAAATATTTGTGAAAGAATGGGCCGCTCTCAGTGATTTCCAGCGTGGAACTGTCACAGGATGCCGCCTGTGCAACAAATCCAGTCGTGAAATTTCCTCCCTCCTAAATATTCCAAAGTCAACTTTATTATAAGAAAAGTGAAGAGTTTGGGAACAACAGCAACCAAGTGGTAGGCCACGTAAACTGACAGAGAGGTCAGCATAGTGCAGAGACTTTCTGCACAGTCACTTGCTACAGAGCTCCAAACTTCATGTGACCTTCCAATTAGCCCACGTACAGTATGCAGAGAGCTTCGTGGAATGGGTTTCCATGGCCGAGCAGCTGCATCTAAGCCATACATCACCAAGTCCAATGCAAAGCGTGGGATGCAGTGGTGTAAAGCATGTCCAGCCCTTTGAGACACTTGTGATTTAGGGCTATATAAATAAACATTGATTGATTGATTGATTGATTATGCCACTGGACTCTAGAGCAGTGGAGACGACTGATGAATAACACTTTTCCATCTGATGGACCAGTCTGGGTTTGGAGGTTGCCAGGAGAACGCTACATTTCGGACTGCATTGTGCCGAGTGTGGAATTTGGTGGAGGAGGAATTATGGTGTGGGGTTGTTTTTCAGGAGTTGAGCTTGGCCCCTTAGTTCCAGTGAAAGGGACTTTGAATGATACAGGATACCAAAACATTTTGGACCATTCCACACTCCCAACCTTGTGGGAACAGTTTGGAGCGGGCTTCTTCCTCTTCCAACATGACTGTGCACCAGTGCACAAAGCCAGGTCCATGAAGACATGGATGACAGAGTCTGGTGTGGATGAACTTGACTGGCCTGCACAGAGTCCTGACCTGAACCCGGCAGAACACCTTGGGGATGAATTCAATGCTCATTGATGATTTGTTTGGTTTTATATTGTGTAGTTATATTTATATGGTAATTATTATTCTGTGACTGTAAATTGTTTGCTTGTTTTTTTATTGATGCTTTTATTTTTTTCTGTATTGTGTAGTTATAATTATATGCTTTTACTTGTAATTCTATTGAATTGTGGACCCCAGGAAGACTAGTGGGTTGTTGAGGCAACCAGCTAATGGGGATCCTTAATAAAAATAAAATCAATTAGAACGGAGACTGAGAGCCAGGCCTTCTCCGCCAACATCAGTGTGTGACCTCACCGATGCGCTTTCAACGTACAGTACGCAGAGAGCTTCATGGAATGCGTTTCCATGGCCGTGCAGCTGCATCTAAGCCATGCATCACCAAGTCCAATGCAAAGCGTGGGATGCAGTGGTGTAAAGGACATCACCACTGGATTCTAGAGCAGTGGAGACGCCTTCTCTGGACTGATGAATCACGCTTTTCCATCTGGCAATCTGATGGACCAGTCTGGGTTTGGAGGTTGCCAGGACAACGGTATAAATTTGGGCCTGCATTGTGGCTGAGGAATTATGGTGTGGGGTTGTTTTTCAGGAGTTGGGCTAGGCCCCTTAGTTCCAGTGAAAGGAACTTTGAATGCTCCAGGACACCAAAACATTTTGGACATTTGGGGCCCCTTCCTCTTCCAACATGACTGTGCACCAGTGCACAAAGCAAGGTCCATGAAGACATGGATGACAGAGTCTGGTGTGGATGAACTTGACTGGCCTGCACAGAGTCCTGACCTGAACCCGGCAGAACACCTTGGGGATGAATTAGAACGGAGACTGAGAGCCAGGCCTTCTCCGCCAACATCAGTGTGTGACCTCACCGATGCGCTTTCCACGTACAGTATGCAGAGAGCTTTATGGAATGCGTTTCCATGGCCGTGCAGCTGCATCTAAGCCATACATCACCAGTAGTGTAAAGGACATCACCACTGGATTCTAGAGCAGTGGAGACGCCTTCTCTGGACTGATGAATCACGCTTTTCCATCTGGCAATCTGATGGACCAGTCTGGGTTTGGAGGTTGCCAGGACAACGGTATAAATTTGGGCCTGCATTGTGGCGAGTGTGAAATTTGGTGGCTGAGGAATTATGGTGTGGGGTTGTTTTTCATGAGTTGGGCTTGGCCCCTTAGTTCCAGTGAAAGGAACTTTGAATGCTCCAGGACACCAAAACATTTTGGACATTTGGGGCCCCTTCCTCTTCCAACATGACTGTGCACCAGTGCACAAAGCAAGGGCCATGAAGACCAGGGGCCGTACTTATCAAGCTTCTTAGAGTGCCATTTTACACTTAAGTCCTGAGAATTTGCGAAATTTAGTCCTACTCTCAAACTTAAGAATAAAAGCTTTTTATCAACGTTCTTAAGTCTAAGAATCACTCCTACTCTCCACGATATTTAAGAGACCCTCAGAGGTGTCTTAAGTGGTTAGGAGTTGCCAGCAGGGGGTGGCACTGAGGCGAGAGAGACGTGCGCGAACATTCAGGGATCGGAACGATGTTCTGGATTTGTTTGATGACGAGCAGCTGATCAAACGGTATCGTTCAGACAGAGCGGGTATTATTTTTGTCACAGATTTAATACTTTTCGATTCCATGTTGATTTCTGCATGTGGCTGCAGTGAGCTAGTATATATAGAGCCACCCACACCAGTTTCAAATTAGTTGCCTAATTAATGAATTGGAAAGAAAATGTTATGACAGTAGCGTATGTGTGTGGCCGTGAGGTGAGTGACGTCAGTGAGTGTGTGGGCGAGAGAAGAGAGGGAGCGGTAGCGTGAGTGCCGGCGGGGACTAGTTTGTTTTGTATTATTTTGTAGTTTATTATCAAAATATACACTCCCATTGTCCACTTAAATATTTCCAAGATATTTCTTTATTCTTAGACAACGGATTCCCTTCCGTGATTGGTCATTTCTATGGACACAGAAATGACGTCACCTAAAATTCCGTTTACGGCACATAGTAATGTCGTAATTCAGCTCTGAGTGTGACACTTAAGATTCAGTCCTACACTTCGCTGAAAGTGTGAGTAAGACGCTTGATAACTAACTTTTAAGTGCAGCTTTCAGCGAAGAATTTATTTACTCTTAAGTCAACTCTTAGCAGACTTCTTAGGAGTCATTCTGAGAAGCTTGATAAGTACGGCCCGTGGATAACAGAGTCTGGTGTGGATGAACTTGACTGGCCTGCACAGAGTCCTGACCTGAACCCGACAGAACACCTCAGGTGGAAAATTCCTATAAACACACTCCGCAACCTTGTGGACAGCCTTCCCAGAAGAGTTGAAGCTGTAATAGCTGCAACATCATATTGAACCCTATGGGTTAGGAATGGGATTGCACTTCAAGGTCATTTGTGAGTCAAGGCGGGTGGCCAAATACTTTTGACAATATAGTGTATGAAGTAGTGTGGTAGTGTATGAAGGATCAGAGCTTCACATGATGGATGAATATAATCCACACTCTACAATTCAAAGTAAAATTAGAGAAAGATTCTCGGTGTGTAGTCCTCACCTGATGATTGATATTTTAGCGAAGTCTGACTAAATTAACAGACAGCAGCTCTCACAGCTGCTTACCCACGTGGAAGAGGCCGCTACCGATACCGTGTTTTTTGTGACAGCAGGGGGGGCAACGCTCTTCATCTGGCTGTCTACTTCGAACGTGTCGCCAGACAATCTTACTTTAATTCCGGGCTTTCGTCAAATTGAATCCCACACAACGTGGAATCTGTGAAAGGGGTTAGCGGCGAGGATGACGTGACTCAAGTACTCGAAATAAATGAGCTTCCAAAGGGAGTATGTTCAAAAAAAAAAAAGAAACATATGGGCCCGACTCGGATCCACTCATGCGTGGTAAAATGCTGTGTAATCAGCACAAGCCATTCCAAACAACAAGGGCCTTAGTCGGAGGCTGAGCTCTCGGATAATCAAACATGATTAAAAGGGGATGTTACACACGTGTACCATCCCTCATCCTTCTAGAAGCCAGGAACAATTTAGACGGCGCGGAGCCACTGTCCGCCATGAATAATGGTAATGTGGCGCTAACCGTGGAATAAGGCGGGGGACATGAATATGTGACAGAGCGAGTACCTCACGGGACCGACTCCGTAATCCAGCGGCGGTGGCTAATTGCGCGCTTCTGGCTTTGTCAATTTGCGAGAGTTCTCACACTTTCTTCAGCTGGCTCCGAGGCACCTTCTTAATGGTCAAGGGGTTCTCTTGGCAGTAACGGGCACCGCCCTTAGCTCCCGAAAGACCTAAAAAAAAATCCATGTTTTTATGGCTGATGCTTTGGTCCAATGAAAACAACGTGAAGGAGAAACAGCTGCGGGCCCTTGTCCATCCATCCATCCATCTTCTTCCGCTTATCTGAGGTCGGGTCGCGGGGGCAGCAGCCTAAGCAGGGAAACCCAGACTTTCCTCTCCCCAGCCACTTCGTCCAGCTCCACCCGGGGGATACCGAGGCGTTCCCAGGCCAGCCGGGAGACATAGTCTTCCCAACGTGTCCTGGGTCTTCCCCGTGGCCTCCTACCAGTCGGACGTGCCCTAAACACCTCCCTAGGGAGGCGTTCGGGTGGCATCCTGAGCAGATGCCCGAACCACCTCATCTGGCTCCTCTCCATGTGGAGGAGCAGCAGGTTTACTCTGAGCTCCCCCCGGATGACAGAGCTTCTCACCCTATCTCTAAGGGAGAGACCCGCCACCCGGCGGAGGAAACTCATTTCAGCCGCTTGTACCCGTGATCTTGTCCTTTCGGTCATGACCCAAAGCTCATGACCATAGGTTAGGATGGGAACGTAGATCGACCGGTAAATTGAGAGCTTTGCCTTCCGGCTCAGCTCCTTCTTTACCACAACGGATCGATACAGCGTCCGCATTACTGAAGACGCCGCACCGATCCGCCTGTCAACCTCACGATCCACTCTTCCCTCACTCGTGAACAAGACTCCCAGGTACTTGAACTCCTCCACTTGGGGCAGGGTCTCCTCCCCAACCCGGAGATGACACTCCACCCTTTTCCGGGCGAGAACCATGGACTCGGACTTGGAGGTGCTGATTCTCATCCCGGTCGCTTCACTTGGCTGCGAACCGATCCAGTGAGAGCTGAAGATCCTGGCCAGATGAAGCCATCAGGACCACATCATCTGCAAAAAGCAGAGACCTAATCCTGCAGCCACCAAACCGGATCCCCTCAACGCCTTGACTGCGCCTAGAAATTCTGTCCATAAAAGTTCTGAACAGAATGGGTGACAAAGGGCAGCCTTGGCGGAGTCCAACCCTCACTGGAAACGTGTCCGACTTACTGCCGGCAATGCGGACCAAGCTCTGACACTGATCATACAGGGAGCGGACCGCCACAATCAGACAGTCCGATACCCCATACTCTCTGAGCACTCCCCACAGGACTTCCCGAGGGACACGGTCCAATGCCACCTCACAGGACAGACTCCGTAATCCTGCGGCGGTGGCTAATTGCGCGCTTCTGGCTTTGTCAATTTGCGAGAGTTCTCACACTTTCTTCAGCTGGCTTCAAGGCACCTTCTTAATGGTCAAGGGGTTCTCTTGGCAATAACGGGCGCCGCCCTTAGCTCCCGGAAGACCTAAAAAAAAAAATCCCTGTTTTTATGGCAGATGCTTTGGTCCAATGAAAACGACGTGAAGGAGAAACAGCTACGGGCCCTTGTGGTTAAAGAAAACATCAACTTTTATTGCCACTCAACTTTTATTGGTCGAAAACAGCGACGTGAAGCCGGCCCGGAAAGGAGCAATTTTGAAGGCGTAATGTATTTTTGCAACAGGTGCAAGCAGAGCGGGAGTATCCGCTCGGGTGAACGAGGTTAAAGCTCCACTGGGTAACTTAACAATAACAGAAGTCTACATAATACAAACTGACTGAAAATGACTTCTATATTTCCTACTTTTCTAGGTGGCTTTCGTTGGAGGTATTATACCGAGATGTCCATTATTCTAAAGGTGGAAGGGAACTGAGCTTGATACTGGTGCAAAACCCCATCAGGATTCAGGATTGCCTCCCCAGATTGACACCAGGGAACTGGAAGTATTCTCCCAGGGGAGCTTCAGCAAAAACTAAGAACAGTGGCCAATTCTGCAATTAGAACATACCTTCATATCTCTGGACAACAAGTTTACATGCATGCAATGATTGTATCCCATCTGGCATCACATGGTCAAAGATGTGAAGTGAAGTGAAGTGAATTACATTTATATAGCGCTTTTTCTCAAGTGACTCAAAGCGCTTTACATAGTGAAACCCAATATCTAAGTTACATTCAAACCAGTGTGGGTGGCACTGGGAGCAGGTGGGTAAAGTGTCTTGCCCAAGGACACAACGGCAGTGACTAGGATGGCGGAAGCGGGGATCGAACCTGCAACCCTCAAGTTGCTGGCACGGCCGCTCTACCAACCGAGCTATACCGCCCCAAGATAAGACCTTCTGGAGCAGACCTGGGCAAATGAAGGCCCGGGGGCCACATGCGGCCCGTTAAGCTTTTCAATCTGGCCCGCCGGACATTCCCAAATGATTTTTTATATCTTTAAAGGCCTACTGAAACCTCCTACTACCGACCACGCAGTCTGATAGTTTATATATCAATGATGAAATCTTAACATTGCAACACATGCCAATACGGCCGGGTTAACTTATAAAGTGACTTTTAAAACTTCCCGGGAAATATCATGCTGAAACGTCGCGGTATGATGACGTATGCGCGTGACGAAGTCCGAGTAACGGAAGTTATGGTACCCGTAGAATCCTATACAAAAAGCTCTGTTTTCATTTCATAATTCCACAGTATTCTGGACATCTTTTGCAATTTGTTTAATGAACAATGAAGGCTGCAAAGAAGACAGTTGTAGGTGGGATCGGTGTATTAGCAGCGGACTACAGCAACACAACCAGGAGGACTTTGTTGGAGCGCTAGCCGCGCTAGCCGCGCTAGCCGCGCTAGCCGCGCTAGCCGCCGACCTCACCTTGACTTCCTACGTCTCCGGGCCGCCAAACGCATCGGGTGAAGTCCTTCGTCCTTCTGCCGATCGCTGGAACGCAGGTGAGCACGGGTGTTGATGAGTAGATGAGGGCTGGCTGGCGTAGGTGGAGAGCTAATGTTTTTAGCATAGCTCTGTGCAGTCCGGTTGCTAAGTTAGCTTCAATGGCGTCGTTAGCACAGCATTGTTAACCTTCGCCAGCCTGGAAAGCATTAACCGTGTATTTACATGTCCACGGTTTAATAGTATTGTTGATTTTCTATCTATCCTTCCAGTCAGGGCTTTATTTTTTTGTTTCTATATGCAGTTAAAGCACGATGCTATCACGTTAGCTCGTAGCTTAAGCATTTCGCCGATGTATTGTCGTGGAGATAAAAGGCACTGAATGTCCATTTCGCGTTCTGGACTCTCATTTTCAAGAGGATATAGTATCCCAGGTGGTTTAAAATACAAATCTGTGATCTACAATAGAAAAAGGAGAGTGTGGAATCCAATGAGCCAGCTTGTACCTAAGTTACGGTCAGAGCGAAAAAAGATACGTCCATCGCTGCCTCTCAAGTCATTCACTGTAACGTTCCTCATCTACAAATCTTTCATCCTCGCTCAAATTAATGGGGTAATCATCACTTTCTCGGTCCGAATCTCTCTCGCTCCATTGTAAACAACGGGGAATTGTGAGGAATACTAGCTCCTGTGACGTCACGCTACTTCCGCTACAGGCAAGGCTTTTTTTTATCAGCGAGCAAAAGTTGCGAACTTTATCGTCGATTTTCTCTACTAAATCCTTTCAGCAAAAATATGGCAATATCGCGAAATGATCAAGTATGACACATAGAATGGATCTGCTATTCCCGTTTAAATAAAAAAAATCATTTCAGTAGGCCTTTAAGATGTAAAGTGTAGCTGCCATTATGATGTGCACTCATGTTTTCTAATGACCGTAAGTCTTCAACAATACACAATATTTCTATGGTTGGAATCTGTGCTTTTGCATGATATTTTAGTGACTAGTGTTGTCCTGACACCAATATTATTTCGATACTTTTCGGTACTTTTCTAAATAAAGGGGACCACAAAAAATTGCATTATTGGCTTTATTTTAACAAAAAATCTTAGGGTGCGGTGGACCGGTACTTTTCAGAGGCAGTACGGTACCGAATATGATTCATTAGTATCGCGGTACTATACTAATACCCGTATACCGTACAATCCTACCAGTTACTATGGTAATCTACGTCACAGCAGGTCAGACGAGGCACCGAGCAGTGTGGGTGTGGCTTGATTGTAAAATATGTCGATTGAGAGGGGGTGTGATGTTCATATGTTCTCAATAGTCAGGGTTTGATCGTTCATAGAAACATTTAAAATTCCATTCCGTTTTTAAGAAGGTCTGTCATAGCATTTTTAGCATTCAATCAGACTTTATTGTGAGGTTTTGTATTATTTTTCCTAAAAAAATAGATACACCGGCCCCCAGACACATTTTTATTCTCTAAATTTGGCCCCCCGAGTCAAAATAATTACCCAGGCCTGTTCTGGAGGAAAGTTCTGTGGTCAGATGAAACACAAATTGAGCGGTTTGGCCACAATACCCAGCAATATGTTTGGAGGAGTAAAGGTGAGGCCTTTAATACCAGGAACACCATTCCTACCGTCAAGCATGGTGGTGGTGGTATTATGCTCTGGGCCTGTTTTGCTGCCAATGGAACTGCTGCTTTACAGAGAGTAAATGGAGGATTAGCTCCAAATTCTTCAGGACAAGCTAAAATCATCAGCCCGGAGGTTGGGTCTTGTTGGGTGTTCCAACAGGACAATGAGCCCAAACACACCTCAAAAGTAGTAAAGGAATGGCTAAATCAGGCTAGAATGAAGGTTTTAGAATGGCCTTCCCAAAGTCCTGACTTAAAGGTGTGGACAATGCTGAAGAAACAAGTCCATGTCAGAAAACCAACATATTTAGCTGAACTGCACCAATTTTGTCAAAAGGAGTGGTCAAGTGGTCAAGCAGAAGCTTGTGGATGGCTACCAAAAGCGCCTTATTGCAGGTCAACTTGCCAAGGGACATGTAAGCAAATATTAACATTGCTGTATGTATACTTTTCACCCTCACATTTTCAGTAGAGCCATAATAAATTCATCAAAGAAGCAAACTTCATGAATGTTTTTGTGAGCAACAAGTATGTGCTCCAATCACTACATCACAAAAAAATAAGAAATGATTGTAAAGTCAAGACAGCCATGACATGATGTTCTTTACACGTGTATGTACACTTTTGACCACCACACCAAACAACAATGAAGCATCATCACTGCCATATTACCCAAAAAATATAACATGATGAGTTTTGATCATTTTACAAAATTTCTCATTTTTTAAAGCTGTGTCTTAATGGACTAGCCCCTGATGTGATGTGTAAAGAAATACAAAGGTACAGTAGTGAAGGTGTGCAGGCGGAGGGATCTATAGAGTGAAAAGGCGCCGGACGGACCACTCTGAGTCAGTCTGGACCACTCTGGGTCAGTCTGGACCACTCTGGGTCAGTCTGGACCACTCTGGGTCAGTCTGAGTTCTCAGTGAAGACCTCACATCTGTGGAAGTCTTTGCCACCGGAGTTAAAGTCACAGTCAGACAAGAAACTTTCCTCCACAAAACTGAAAAAGTGGCTTAAGGAAAATCAGAAGTGTGTGTACTAGAACTGGGTGTGGACTCTCACTATTATGTTAGATCCACTATGGACTGGACTCTCACACTATTATGTTAGATCCACTATGGACTGGACTCTCACTATTATGTTAGATCCACTATGGACTGGACTCTCACTATTATGTTAGATCCACTATGGACTGGACTCTCACACTATTATGTTAGATCCACTATGGACTGGACTCTCACTATTATGTTAGATCCACTATGGACTGGACTCTCACTATTATGTTAGATCCACTATGGACTGGACTCTCACTATTATGTTAGATCCACTATGGACTGGACTCTCAATATTATGTTAGATCCACTATGGACTGGACTCTCACACTATTATGTTAGATCCACTATGGACTGGACTCTCACTATTATGTTAGATCCACTATGGACTGGACTCTCACTATTATGTTAGATCCACTATGGACTGGACTCTCACTATTATGTTAGATCCACTATGGACTGGACTCTCACTATTATGTTAGATCCACTATGGACTGGACTCTCAATATTATGTTAGATCCACTATGGACTGGACTCTCTCACTATTATGTTAGATCCACTATGGACTGTACTCTCACACTATTATGTTAGATCCACTATGGACTGGACTCTCAATATTATGTTAGATCCACTATGGACTGGACTCTCACACTATTATGTTAGATCCACTATGGACTGGACTCTCACTATTATGTTGGATCCACTATGGACTGGAATCACACTATTATGTTAGATCCACTATGGACTGGACTCTCACACTATTATGTTAGATCCACTATGGACTGGACTCTCACACTATTATGTTAGATCCACTATGGACTGGACTCTCACAATATTATGCTAGATCCACTCAACGTCCATTGCACCGGTGGGGGGGGGGGGGGTTCCCTACATCTGTGGTCCTCTCCAAGGTTTCTCATTGTCCCATTGGGTTGAGTTTTTCTTTGCCCTGATGTGGGATCTGAGCCGAGGATGTCGTGGCTTGTGCAGCCCTTTGAGACACTCGTGATTTAGGGCTATATAAGTAAACATTGATTGATTGATTGATAGTACGCACAAATGGGGCCAAATATTGGTAATTTACTTTTATTTTGTACTTGTCTTAATCTTGTTGTATGTGTTTCTTCACTTTTCTTTAAAAGTCTAACCAGGGACGAGGGTTGCAAATGAGCCTGTGGCTAGAAGTCTTATGTACTTTGACATGGCTTACCTGTACTGTCCCTGTCAAAGAAATAAATACATAAATAAAACCTTAGTCCAGGAACAATTCCTCTGTTGAGCTGGCTGGTATTAGACGACAAGCATCCCTGAGTGGAACTTTGGACAGTCCAGCTGCTCTGTATTCTGCTCCATGCTCAGCATCTTCTAGTGTCAACATCTAGAGAATTCATTGAAATGGCGGAGGCTTGCCCTCCATATCCTTCACATCCTGTGAGCCGTCACAGCGGATATTTGATATCGCTCCGACAATGTTTGACGGAGGTTCTCCTAAGACGGTGCGTATTCCTGAGCGTATATATTAGGTGAATCCCACCGCCTCGAGATGCTCGACTTCGAGTATTTATCTTTACCAAGTGCAACAGCTGTAAAATATTTCCATTTCTTTTACCATTTAAGCTGTTCATGGTCACAAGGTGGCCTAAAAACGCAGAAGTCAACCTAGATTTGTACAGAAAACAGTCAAACGAGAACCAGGATTCCAAGCAAAACTGGTAAAACCTTTCTCAATGTTTACTATTCCTTTGGCTATTTGGCATTATTGCAACTTATAATCAACCTTTTCCAATCACTTTATCATTTTAAAAACAATATAGCACCGATTCTGTTCATAACTTTTATGGACAGAATTTCGAGGCGCAGTTAGGGCGCTGAGGGGATCCGGTTTGGTGGCTGCAGGATGTGGTCCTGATGGCTTCAACTGGCCAGGATCTTCAGCTCTCACTGGATCGGTTCGCAGCCGAGTGTGAAGCGACTGGGATGAGAATCAGCACCTCCAAGTCCGAGTCCATGGTTCTCACCTGGAAAAGGGTGGAGTGCCATCTCCAAGTTGGGGAGGAGATCTTGCCCCAAGTGGAGGAGTTCAAGTACCTCGGAGTCTTGTTCACGAGTGGGGGGGGAGTGGATGGTGAGATCGACAGGCGGATCGGTGCGGCGTCTTCAGTAATGCGGACGCTGTATCGATCCGTTGTGGTGAAGAAGGAGCTGAGCCGGAAGGCAAAGCTCTCAATTTACCGGTCGATCGACGTTCCCATCCTCACCTATGGTCATGAGCTTTGGGTTATGACCGAAAGGACAAGATCACGGGTACAAGCGGCCCAAATGAGTTTCCTCCGCCAGGTGGCGGGTCTCTCCCTTAGAGATAGGGTGAGAAGCTCTGTCATCCGGGGGGAGCTCAGAGTAAAGCCGTTGCTCCTCCACATGGAGAGGAGCCAGATGAGGTGGTTCGGGCATCTGGTCAGGATGCCACCCGAACGCCTCCCTAGGGAGGTGTTTAGGGCATGTCCGACCGGCAGGAGGCCACGGGGAAGACCCAGGACACGTTGGGAAGACTATGTCTCCTGGCTGGCCTGGGAACGCCTCGGGATCCCCCGGGAAGAGCTGCACCAAGTGGCGGGGGAGAGGAAAGTCTGGGCTTCTCTGTTAGGCTGCTGCCCCTGTGACCCGACCTCGGATAAGCGGAAGTGAAGTGAAGTGAAGTGAATTACATTTATATAGCGCTTTTTCTGTTTGTTACTTGGTTTTAAGTCCTATACCATGAATTGATTTAAGTGGACCCGACTTAAACAAGTTGAAAAACTTATTGGGGTGTTACCATTTAGTGGTCAATTGTACGGAATATGTACTGTACTGTGCAATCTACTAACAAAAGTCTCAATCAATCAATCAAAACCTGCAACAGCTCAACGCCTCTTTGGGAACTTTGGGATCCGTGGGCTTGGTCTGGTTTCCTCCCAGATCCCTAAAACATCTTAGGTTCCAAGAACACTCTCAATAGCGGTGAATACCAGAAAGGTTGTTAGTCTATAAGTACCCCCGTGACTGACTATGTCCGGGGTTCACCCTTGTTCTCACCTGTGATCCTAATAAGGTGAAGTGGTACAGAACAATGCTGGATGAATGGATGGATGAATGGATTAATTGCCCACGCGGTGTTTCCAGTACTGCCATTTGTGACCACTTTAAACAGATCCTGCGCTACTTTTTGAAAATCCTCAATGGTAACACACCTTCATGCGGAGACTCTTGTTTTAAAACATTTTACCTTGAAACTGTCACTTCTGCCTACCTTTTGTTGTTGTTTTTCAGTTCTATTGGTGATTGAATCCTTCTTCTTCCGTGAGTTTTCTAATGCTTCAGGAAATATTGGACGTTTGAAGCACGTTGGGATCCTCCTGTGATATTTCATTGATGTTCTGATACCATCAAAGTTGGAATGACAGCTTATTGAGTCAGTAGCATTTGACTGCTAAACAAATTAGCTGATGAAGTACCACAGTTTCTCTGATAAGTATACTTGGTGCCGTTGTTTGTATCAATATTCAATATATTTGCCTTCAAGATGCAGACATTGCATTTATTCCGTTGACTGATATCTCGTACTTGAGTATTTCAGACACGACTGTGATGCACTTCAAGGCCTGGATTAAAGCTAACGAGTCCATCTGAGACTTTGACCTGAGCCCCGAAGTGGTCTGTAATACTCAAAACTACCACTTCACCCTCACTCAAAAGCACATGACAATAGGACTCGTCTATGTCGACGGGAAGAACTTCGGAAATGCTTTGGTGCAAATTTTAAGGGATTTTTTTCCCTCCAAAGTCACATTTTTAGCCTGTTTTTTGAGTCTGTCTGCAAAACGTTCAAATCTGTACTAGTGTTGTCCCGATAACAATATTTTGGTACCAGTACCAACATTTATTTCTAGGGATGTCCGATAATGGCTTTTTGCCGATATCCGATATGCCGATATTGTCCAACTCTTTAATTACCGATACCGATATCAACCGATACCGATATCAACCGATATATACAGTCGTGGAATTAACACATTATTATGCCTAATTTGGACAACCAGGTATGGTGAAGATAAGGTACTTTTTTTAAAAATGAATCAAATAAAATAAGATAAATAAATTAAAAACATTTTCTTGAATAAAAAAGAAAGTAAAACAATATAAAAACAGTTACATAGAAACTAGTAATTAATGAAAATGTGTAAAATTAACTGTTAAAGGTTAGTATTATTAGTGGAGCAGCAGCACGCACTATCATGTGTGCTTACGGACTGTATCCCTTGCAGACTGTATTGATATATATTGATATATAATGTAGGAAGCAGAATATTAATAACAGAAAAAAACAACCCTTTTGTGTGAATGAGTGTAAATGGGGGAGGGAGTTTTTTTGGGTTGGTGCACTAATTGTAAGTGTATCTTGTGTTTTTATGTGGATTTAATAAAAAAACAAAAAAAAACAAAAAAAAACACACAAAAAAAACCGATACCGATAATAAAAAAAACGATACCGATAATTTCCGATATTACATTTTAACGCATTTATCGGCCGATAATATCGGCAGACCGATATTATCAATCAATCAATCAATCAATCAATGTTTATTTACATAGCCCTAAATCACAAGTGTCTCAAAGGGCTGTACAAGCCACAACGACATCCTCAGTACAGAGCCCACATACGGGCAAGGAAAAACTCACCCCAGTGGGACGGACATCTCTATTTATTTCGATACTATTCTAAATAAAGGGGACCACAAAAAATGTCATTATTGTCTTTATTTGAACAAAAAATCTTAGTGTACATGAAACATATGTTTATTATTGTCATTTAGTCCTTCAATAAAATGTTGAACATACTAGACAACTTGTCTTTTAGTAGTAAGTAAACGAACAAAGACTCCTAATTAGTCTGCTGACGTATGCAGTAACATATTGTGTCATTTATACACCTATTATTTTGTCAAAATTATGAGGGACAAACTGTAAAAAAGGATTATTAATCTACTTGTTCATTTATTCTTAATATCTGATTATTTTCTGTTTTAACATGTTCTATCTACACTTCTGTTCAAATGTAATAATCACTTATTCTTCTCTTCTTTGATACTTGACATTAGTTCTGGATGATACCACACATTTAGGTATGGATCCGATACCAAGTAGTTACAGGATCATGCAATAAAATATAATACCTCATAAACCAATACTGATGAAGAAATACTGATGTAAAGGGTAGGTGTCGCGCTGTTTTCTCTTTTAACATGTTCTATCTACACTTCTGTTCAAATGTAATAATCACTTATTCTTCCCTTCTTTGATACTTGACATTAGTTTTGGATGATACAACACATTTAGGTATGGATCCGATACCAAGTAGTTACAGGATCATACATTGGTCATATTCAAAGTCCTCATGTGTCCAGGGACGTATTTACTGACTTTATAAACATAATATGATTTTTTTTTAAAAAGGAAAAAAAGATTTTGTGACGATAAAAAATATCGATGTAATCACAGTTGTATCGACTAGATACGCTCTTGTACTTGGTATCATTACAGTGGATGTCAGGTGTAGATCCACCCATGGCGTTTGTTTACATTGTGACGCCGGTGAGCTATTGTATCCTCCTACGGTGTGTAGTGAAGCATGTTTAGCTATTCCTCGTCCTCCAGTGATAATGCTACATGTAAGAAACATAGTTTACTTGTCGCCATGGAGGCCAGGATTAGTGATTTAGGGGGAAAAAAACACTGCTAGCTACCTAGCCATGTCTTAAAGCACAGTTTCAGTGTTTTGCTTTACCTTTATCTTTACTTTTTACACCAAAATTCTCCCTTTTCTGTCTACACACTGTGTCTGCTTGTAAGTACTCTGTGTGTGTGCGCTGCCCAACATGCTCCGATGCTCGTAAAACCAGCAATGTTGCGACGTGACGACGCCCCGTCATGCCCGCTAAAAAGAAAATGTGGGGAAGCGGTACTTTTCAAACAGAGTATAGTACCATTTTTGATTCATTAGTACCGCGATACTATACTAGTACCGGTATACCCTACAACCCTGTTCTGGAGGCGTACCCAGATTGTGATAGGAATCATCTACGCCCCGCCCATTCCAAAAGTATTATCATTTATATTTTGAACATGTATACTGTAAATGTATATCTTGAAGACGTACTGCTATTATAATAAACAATATATACATTTGGCGGTCACCTTATTAGGTACACTCTTTGATGGTCATCTAAAGCAGTGTTTTTCAACCTTTTTTGAGCCAAGGAACATTTTTTTCATTGAAAAAATGCGGAGGCACACCACCAGCAGAAATCATTAAAAAAACGAAACTCGGTTGACAGTAAAAAGTCGTTGTCGCAATTGTTGGATATGACTTTAAAGCATAACCAAGCATGCATCACTATAGCTCTTGTCTCAAAGTAGGTGTACTGTCACCACCTGTCACATCACGCCATGACTTATTTGGACTTTTTTGCTGTTTTCCTGTGTGTAGTGTTTTAGTTCTTGTCTTGCGCTCCTATTTTGGTGGCTTTTTCTCTTTTTTTGGTATTTTCCTGTAGCAGTTTCATGTCTTCCTTTGAGCGATATTTCCCGCATCTACTTTGTTTTAGCAGTGCTTCCCACACATTCATTTATTTGTGGCGGCCCGCCACGAAAGAATTAAGGCCGGCACAAAAAAAAAATGTTTTATTTTTGAATTTTTTTTTTTTTTTTTTTTTTTTTTTTTTTTTTGGTGTACTGTCCAGCTTCTCAGGCAAATCATATAGTTGATGTAGATGTAGATGTAGATGATCATATAGTTGATGTAGATGTAGATGTAGATGATCATATAGTTGATGTAGATGTAGATGTAGATGATCATATAGTTGATGTAGATGTAGATGTAGATGATCATATAGTTGATGTAGATGCCCATATTGGCTGTTCAGATTTACTTTACAAAAGAGAAGTGTAGGATCAAGATTTTTGGAGCTCTATGTTCAGTGGATCAGATGTTTGATGAAGCTTTGTGTCTATCTACCACCACTACTGTTTTCTGTTTATTTGTTACTGACTGTGGCAGGACACCTCTGCCTCTGTTTCACTTTATGTTGCTGGTAAATAATATGGTTGTAGTAGTAGGCTAAAGTTAAATGATTTAGTATGCACTAATTAAAGGGGCAGAGCTTTAAGAGACATTTTAGCTTTTATATTTTTATAAGATATATTTTTTGTAAGAACCACAATTAATAAATATATTTCAGTGAATAACTTATTGTTCAAATCTGTATATAAATATGTACATAAAGTGTTGTAATTATATTGTAAAATGGATGGATGGATGGACGTTTAAAACAAAAATGTTATTATTAATTAGTAAGTATACATTTTTTGAGCCTTTTAGAGAAAATCATATCATTGTAGTAAATTATGCAAATTACTTGATGATGTCATGGTGACCACGCCCACAACCACGCCCCCACCGCCACAGGTATCTTGGCAGTTTATGGGAAACACTGTTTAGCAATCAAGAATATTTCAGTTGTTTTTATCCTTCTTTGTGGGGACATTGTTGATTGTCATGTCATGTTCGGATGTACTTTGTGGACGCCGTCTTTGCTCCACAGTAAGTCTTTGCTGTCGTCCAGCATTCTGTTTTTGCTTACTTTGTAGCCAGTTCAGTTTTAGTTTCGTTCTGCATAGCCTTCCCTAAGCTTCAATGCCTTTTCTTAGGGGCACTCACCTTTTGTTTATTTTTGGTTTAAGCATTAGACACCTTTTTACCTGCACGCTGCCTTCCGCTGTTCCTGACATCTACAAAGCAATTAGCTACCTGCTGCCACCTACTGATACGGAAGAGTATTACACGGTTACTCTGCCGAGCTCTAGACAGCACCGACACTCAACAACAACACATCATTTGCAGACTATAATTACTGCTTTGCAAAAAATATTTTAACCCAAATAGGTGAAATTCTGTATCTCACCGCACATTAGTTTGCCGTGGCACAGTGGTTGAAAAACACTGATCTAAAGTGTAAAAACGTTAGCTTTATAAAAGCTTTATAAAAGAATGACATTCTTTAAACATTTTTAAAAAGCGTTTTTAAGCTAAATGTATTGCGACGTTATGCTTAGTACATTTAACACACCCCTTATGGCGGAGGAATTGACATTAGTGTCATTATTTTGCTCTTGACCTCTGTATGCGTGATGAGATGATCTTCAAGATGCAACCTTTTAATCACATTTGAATAATAGCATACTGAGACTGATGTTAAAGATTCCTACTTTACAAATGTCAACCTGTTGGTGGGTAGATTTTGAAAAGGAATTGTATCGTACTGTATTATGTATATTATATGATGATGTATATTTGAACTGTCCATAAACTGTGTGCTTGTAGGGATGACCTTCTTGCAGAACGGACTCTGATATTAGCAAAATAAACAATAATGTAATACAAAATGATGTCTGTCTGTAAATAAATAAATAAATAAAAATATGTATATACCACAGGTGTCAAACTCAAGGCCCGGGGGTCAAATCTGGCCCGCCACATCATTTTATCAGGAAATGACATGTGTCAATAAAGTACTTCAAGTTTTCTCACTAAATGTACATTTTCATTTTGACAGAAAAAAAATGTATGTACTGCTTCAGTACCAAATATTGCAACAAATATTACAGTATATTATCATACTTTCCAAACATGTCCAAATACAAATAAATAAAAAATACTTAACTTTACAGCAAACTACCCATCATATTAATAAAAATGACAATACATTTGACGTTGTTCTTTACAGCATATTACTGTAAAATTGAAAAAAGAAACTACTACTGTTCTTTGCGTTACAATTCTGTTGACTGACCTGCTCAGGGGCCTAGTGGTTAGAGTGTCCGCCCCGAGATGGGTAGGTCGTGAGTTCAAACCCCGGCCGAGTCATACCAAAGACTATAAAAATGGGAGCCATTACCTCCCTGCTTGGCACTCAGCATCAAGGCTTGGAATTGGGGGTTAAATCATCAAAAATGATTCTCGGCCGTGGCCACCGCTGCTGCCCACTGCTCCCCTCACCTCCCAGGGAGTGAACAAGGGGATGGGTCAAATGCAGAGGACAAATTGCGTGTGTGTGTGACAATTATTGCAGTGTTTCCCACACATTCATTTATTTGTGGCGGCCCGCCACGAAATAATTACGTCCGCCACAAATTTAAAAAAATATTTATTTATTTATTTATTTTTTATATTCCTGTCCAGCTTCTCAGGCAAATCATATAGTTGATGTAGATGCCCATATAGGCTGTTCACATTTACTTTACAAAAGAGAAGTGTAGGATACTTCTCTTGTTGCCTTATTTGTATTTGACCACTACTGTTTTCTGTTTATTTGTTACTGACTGTGGCAGGACACCTCTGCCTCTGTTTCACTTTATGTTGCTGGTAAATAATATGGTTGTAGTAGTAGGCTAAAGTTAAATTATTTAGTATGCACTAATTAAAGGGGCAGAGCTTTAAGAGACATTTTAGCTTTTATATTTTATAAGATATATTTTTTGTAAGAACCACAATTAATAAATATATTTCAGTGAATAACTTATTGTTCAAATCTGTATATAATTATGTACATAAAGTGTTGTAATTATATTGTAAAATGGATGGAAGGATGGATGGACGTTTAAAACAAAACTGTTATTATTAATTAGTAAGTATACGTTTTTTTAGCCTTTTTAGAGAAAATCATATCATTGTAGTAAATTATGCAAATTACTCGATGATGTCATGGTGACCACGCCCATAACCACGCCCCCACCGCCACAGGTATCTTGGCAGTTTATGGGAAACACGGCATTGGTATTTTGACTTTGACTGAGCTGCCAATGTTTGACCGTAAAATCTAGGGTTGTTGTTTTTAACGGTGTATTTCTGCAAATGGAAAGACGGTACATTTGTTTTTAACGGTACAAAAACTGTCAGCTAAGTTGCCAGAATAAGAAAAGTACTGGTACAGTTTTCCCATGAACAATATAATGTTGTAAAAAACAATGTCAAAAAACTAACTTGTACAGTTTTCCCATGAACAATATAAAGTTGTAAAAACAATGTCAATTTAACACAAACATTCTGGCAAATTCTGCCAGATTTTTCCGTAAACCTCCACCCCCCCAAAAAAAAACAGTGGTACTGTTTTTTACATTTACCGTAAAACACTATTTTATAATAAAATATTGTAAATGTAAAGTTTTTACTGTAAAATGGACAGTCTACTTTAAATATATATATATAATTAACAATGAAATCCAGAGGCAAATTCATACATTATTGGCTGTTACAAGCAATGAAAACCACGTTGACATCCCTCCTCTATATCCAAAAAAAAAGCTGCTTTTTACCAGAATGTATGTTAGCGCATGTCGTTTGTTGGTATTATTAGATGACTTAGAAAAACTGGCAGCTAAGTTGCCAGAATAAAAAAAAAACTTGTACCGTTTTCCCATGAACAATATAATGTTGTAAAAAACAATGTCAATTTAACACAAAAATTCTGGCAACTAAGCTGCCAGATTTTTCCGTAAACACCCCTCCCCCCCAAAAAAAACAGTGGTACTTTTTTTATATTTACCTTAACACACTTTTTTACAGTAACATTTTGTAAATGTAATGTTTTTACTGTAAATTGGACAGTCTACTTTAAATATATATATATAATTAATAATGAAATCCAGAGGTGAATTCATACATTATTGGCTGTTACAAGCAATGAAAACCACGTTGACATCCCTCCTCTATATCCAAAAAAAAGCTGCTTTTTACCAGAATGTATGTTAGCACATATCGTTTGTTGGTATTATTAGATGACTTAGAAAAACTGTCAGCTAAGTTGCCAGAATAAAAAAATAACTTGTACTGTTTTTCCATGAACAATATAATGTTGTAAAAAAACAATGTCAATTTAACACAAAAATGCTGCCAGATTTTTCCGTAAACCTCTACCCCCCCCAAAAAAAACAGTGCTACTGTTTTTTACATGTACCGTAAAACACTATTTTACAGTAAAATGTTGTAAATGTAAAGTTTTTACTGTAAAATGGACAGTCTACTTTAAATATATATATATATATATATATATATATATATATATATATATATATATATATATATATATATATATATATATATATATATATATATATATATATATATATATATATATATATATATATATATATATATATAATTAATAATGAAATCCAGAGGTGAATTCATACATTATTGGCTGTTACAAGCAATGAAAACCACGTTGACATCCCTCCTCTATATCCAAAAACAAAGCTGCTTTTACCAGAATGTATGTTAGCACATATCGTTTGTTGGTATTATTAGATGACTTAGATTAGATTACTTTATCTTACCATATCTTGTGTTTCCTCAACCCATCAATGAGTGATGTCATTGTTAACACAAACACTCCCACATGGCAGGCAGAGGAATGATGTTGGCACTTTGGCATTGTTTAACATGATTATGCAACATTCTATAAGTCAGATGGGGGGAACATCATCACATGTCCTCTTTGACATGAGTGTCACATTATTTTCCACATACCTTTCTTACACTGCAATATTTACATTTGGCAAAGCCTCTAAATGTCTAATTTTTCATCTTCAGCTCCAAAGCCCACGTGACAGGGCATGCAGACCAAGTGATGGACGACCAGGGTGGAGGAGAGGAAGATGGAGGGAGGAACATCCATTCTACTGCTTCCTTTTAAAAACCGCCACATCACGCCGAACGGTCGGCCAAAACCGGACGTTAAAAAGACGGCGGACTCCATCGCTGACCACCGGGACAGGGCTGTTGTCCACTGAGGGCTGCATTCTGATCAATCTAAATATGCGGACGCCATTTGGATATAAAGCAGATTTAATGTATAGATGTTGGAAAAGGGAAAAAAAAATGCTTAAAAAAATTACCCGTACTGTACTGCGCTGTAGGGGGGTTAGGGTGAACAAATCAAGCGCTCCTTTTCTGCGGCTCGTGTCGTACAGTCGTGGTCGTAACAGAACTTTCCCCCAGAAGGTCTTATCTTTGTCCATGTGATGTCAGAAAAAATGGAGCTGTTTGGCCACAATACCCAGCAATATGTTTGGAGGAGAAAAGGTGAGGCCTTCAATTCCAGGAACACCATGCCTACCGTCAAGCATGGTGGTGGTAGTATTAAGCGCTGGGCCTGTTTTGCTGCCAATGGAACTGCTGCTTTAAATGGGACAATGAAAAAGGAGGATTAGCTCCAAATTCTTCAGGACAAGCTAAAATCATCAGCACGGAGGTTGGGTCTTGTTGGGTGTTCCAACAGGACAATGACCCCAAACACACCTCAAAAGTGGTAAAGGAATGGCTAAATCAGGCTAGAATGAAGGTTTTAGAATGGCCTTCCCAAAGTCCTGACTTAAAGGTGTGGACAATGCTGAAGAAACAAGTCCACGTCAGAAAAGCAACACATTTAGCTGAACTGGACCAATTTTGTGGTCGAAAATTCAAGCAGAAGCTTGTGGATGGCTACCAAAAGCGCCTTATTGCAGGTCAACTTGCCAAGGGACATGTAAGCAAATATTAACATTGCTGGATGTATACTTTTGACCCAGCAGATATGTGAGCAAATCTGCTGGGTCAAAAAACATCACGCCTCAACACATCAAACCTTATCGGTCACCTGAAAAAAAACCTTTTGAAAGTCACTACATCCTACGCTGGAAAGAAAGGTTTATGTGCACGAATTGGGTTGATCGGTTTTCTGTATCATTCTTGGGAAGCAGGAAGCTATCTGTATCGCTAACATATGGCATCACTAGTTTTTTGTGTCAACTTTTCCCCGTTGCGTTACACCTATTTGCTCTTTTATTCCATGTGGGTTTTATTTCGTAATAGTATTTTTAAAATGGTCAGAAGTAATTGGACACCCCTGCACGAAGACATGACAAACCAGAAACATTACATAGTGTATTAATACTCAGGCATGTGAAATGTCTGCAAAAACAAGTTTTTAAACCTTTGTTTCGGTGCAAAAATATCACTTCTGTAGTTGTAGTTCTAGAGCAGGGGTGTCCAAACCTAGTGTGTCCATGTTGGCTGGCTAAACGTCACAAGTTGAAGATGGAATCTGGGTGCCTCCGACTTCATTTTCAATACCTGACAATATATTTGCTGCAGCTTGTGGACATCATGAGTAATTCAGGCTCATAACCGTTATTCATGCAGCACAGCATTTGTATGTATGACCCAATCCAAACAACCTCTCCCACTCATGGCACAAATAAATGAAGACAAGAAGCAAACACACATGCTCACACATGACTTTTTAAAAAAAACGTCCAATCGCAACAAATGATTAAAAATTAGACCCATTTAAATCCCCTGCAATTCACGATGGGAAAAACACTTATCCATGTTTTAGCTGCTTGATATTTCTGATTGATTACAAAACTTAAAAGGAAGTCGTCACAGAAGTAAACAATGTAGCAGTCAAACTTTCACATACACACATATACATATATACTTATATATATATGTACACACACATACAGACATATCTACATATATGTATATATATGTGTATGTATATATATATGTGTATGTATATATATATGTGTATGTATATATATATGTATACATATACACACACATATATATATATATATATATATATATATATATATATATATATATATATATATATATATATATACATATATGGATATATATACATATACACATATATGCATATATATATACACATATATGCATACATACACATTGATATACATATACACACATATATATATATATATTATATATATATATATATATATATATATATATATATATAT
>NC_084749.1:49054200-49101700 GCF_033978785.1 Entelurus aequoreus | reverse complement strand
AACATCCCACAGGTGACCGGGCAAATTGGGAACAGGTGGGTGCCATGATTGGGTGTAAAAGCAGCTTCCATGAAATGCTCAGTCATTCACAAACAAGGACGGGGCGAGGGTCACCACTTTGTCAACAAATGCCTGAGCAAATTGTTGAAGAACAACATTTCTCAAGCAGCTATTGCAAGGAATTTAGGGATTTCACCATCTACGCTCTGTAATATCATCAAAAGGTTCAGAGAATCTGGAGAAATCACTGCACGTAAGCCATGATATTACACACCTTGGATCCCTCAGGCTGTACTGCATCAAAAAGCGACATCAGTGTGTAAAGGATATCACCACACGGGCTCAGGAACACTTCAGAAAACCACTGTCAGTAACTACAGTTGGTCGCTACATCTGTAAGTGCAAGTTAAAACTCTACTATGCAAAGCCAAAGCCATTTATCAACAACACCCAGAAACGCTTCGCTGGGCCTGAGCTCATCTAAGATGGACTGATACAAAGTGGAAAAGTGTTCTGTGGTCTGACGAGTCCACATTTCAAATAGTTTTTGGAAACTGTGGACGTCGTGTCCTCCGGACCAAAGAGGAAAAGAACCATCCGGATTGTTCTAGGGGCGGTATAGCTCGGTTGGTAGAGTGGCCGTGCCATCAAGCTGAGGGTTGCAGGTTCGATTCCCGCTTCCGCCATCCTAGTCACTGCCGTTGTGTCCTTGGGCAAGACACTTTACCCACCTGCTCCCAGTGCCACCCACACTGGTTTAAATGTAACTTAGATATTGGGTTTTCACTATGTAAAGCGCTTTGAGTCACTAGAGAAAAGCGCTATATAAATATAATTCACTTCACTTCACTTCACTAGGGTCAAAGTGTAAAAGGCAGCATGTGTGATGGTATGGGGGTGTATTAGTGGCCAAGACATGGGTAACTTACACATCTGTGAAGGCACCATTAATGCTGAAAGGTACATACAGCTTTTGGAGCAACATATGTTGCCATCCAAGCAACGTTATCATGGACGCCCCTGCTTATTTCAGCAAGACAATGCCAAGCCACGTGTTACAACAGCGTGGCTTCATAGTAAAAGAGTGTGGATACTAGACTGGCCTGCCTGTAGTCCAGACCTGTCTCCCATTGAAAATGTGTGGTGCAATATGAAGGCTAAAATATGAGAAGGGAGACTGTTGAACAACTTAAGCTGTACATCAAGCAAGAATGGGAAAGAATTCCACATCAAAAATGTGTCTCCTCAGTTCCCAAACCTTTACTGAGTGTTGTTAAAAGGAAAGGCCATGTAACACACTGGTAAAAATGCCCCTGTGACAACTTTTTTGCAATGTGTTGCTGCCATTAAATTATAATGTCATGATTATTTGCAAAAAAAAGAAGTTTCTCAGTGTGAACATGAAATATCTTGTCTTTGCAGTCTATTCAATTGAATATAAGTTAAAAAGGATTTGCAAATCATTGTATTCTATTTTTATTTACCATTTACACAATGTGACATCTTCACTGCTTTTGGATTTTGTAATAAAAAATATTTGACATTTTTCTTCGTTATTTTTCCCACCTACAATGTGTGTTAAAATGTTGATCCCTATCTTTGCCATGCCTGCCAACAATTACAGTTTTCCCGTAAAGAGTACGGGTTTTGATCATCCAGTGGTAAAAACTACGGTTTTCCATTAAAAATGATGAAGTTAAAAAGCTACGTAGCGAAGCAACTCCACGGGCAAGGGACAAACTATACAGGAAACATCAATGATGATTGGTTGGTTTACGTATAAGAACATCATGATTGGTTGGTTGTTTACTATGATGAGTCACCATTGGTTGAGATTAGAGCAAAACATTAGGGACAGGCCAATCAGAGGCAAGATCTGTTATTTCATGCTATGAATCACAAATGGCTATTGAGATAAAGAAAGTTGGCTAATAGAATAAACATATTTTGTACTCTTTATGATTTTTGCATTTGGAGCAGTTAGAAGTGGAGAGGGAGTCGAAGAGACAGAAATTGGCTATAAAATCCAAGGCGGAATCCACGAAAGCAGAAACAAAAAGTAAAATGCAAGCTGTTCAGAAATGTGCCAAGAAGGGTCATGTCAGAGCCATCAAAACTAAAATGCCAATGTAATGTGTAAATAATGTCAATAACTAGATAAGTGAAGTGAACACTAGTAAGGTTGTAAATACTGTATAGAGTAGGCTAACCCATGTGGTTCCTGTGGATGTGAACATAATTACTGTAGTGACTAAATAACATAGTGACTGAAACAGACAAAGTAATGTGTAAATAATGTCAATAAGTAGATGAACCATCTGTGGCTGTGAAGTGAACACTAGTAAGGTTGTAAATACTGTTTAGAGAAGGCTAACCCATGTGGTTCCTGTGGATGTGAACATAATTACTGTAGTGACTAAATAACATAGTGACTGAAACAGACATAGTAATGTGTAAATAATGTCAATAACTAGAATAACCATCTGTGGCTGTGAAGCGAACACTAGTAAGGTTGTAAATACTGTATAGAGTAGGCTAACCCATGTGGTTCCTGTGGATGTGAACACTAGTTGTAATTACTGTAGTGACTAAATAACATAGTGACTGAAACAAAGTAATGTGTCAATAATGTCAATAAGTAGATGAACCGTCTGTAGCTGTGAAGTGAACACTTGTAAGGTTGTAAATACTGTTTAGAGAAGGCTAACCCATGTGGTTCCTGTGGATGTGAACATAATTACTGTAGTGACTAAATAACATAGTGACTGGAACAGACAAAGTAATGTGTAAATAATGTCAATAACTAGATGAACCATCTGTGTCTGTGAAGTGAACACTAGTGAGGTTGTAAATACTGTATAGAGTTGGCTAACCCATGTGGTTCCTGTGGATGTAAACACAAGTCGTAATTACTGCAGTGACTATGTAACATAGTGACTGAAATAAAGTAATGTGTAAATAATGTCAATGACTAGATGAACCATCTGTGGCTGTGAAGTGAACACTAGTAAGGTTGTAAATACTGTATAGAGTAGGCTAACCCATGTGGTTCCTGTGGATGTGAACATAATTACTGTAGTGACTAAATAACATAGTGACTGAAACAGACATAGTAATGTGTCAATAATGTCAATAAGTAGATGAACCATCTGTGGCTGTGAAGTGAACACTAGTAAGGTTGTAAATACTGTATAGAGTAGGCTAACCCATGTGGTTCCTGTGGATGTGAACACAACTTGTAATTAATGTAGTGACTAAATAACATAGTGACTGAAACAAAGTAATGTGTAAATAATGTAAATAACTAGATGAATGAAGTGAAGTGAACACTAGTAAGGTTGTAAATGCTGTATATAGTAGGCTAACCCATGTGGTTCCTGTGGATGTGAACATAATTACTGTAGTGACTAAATAACATAGTGACTGAACCAAAGTAATGTGTAAATAATGTCAATAACCAGATGAACCGTCTGTGACTGTGAAGTGAACACTAGTAAGGTTGTAAATACTGTATAAAGTAAGCTAACCCATGTGGTTCCTGTGGATGTGAACATAATTACTGTAGTGACTAAATAACATAGTGACTGAAACAGACAAAGTAATGTGTAAATAATGTCAATAAGTAGATGAACCATCTGTGGCTGTGAAGTGAACACTAGTAAGGTTGTAAATACTGTATAGAGTAGGCTAACCCATGTGGTTCCTGTGGATGTGAACACAACTTGTAATTAATGTAGTGACTAAATAACATAGTGACTGAAACAAAGTAATGTGTAAATAATGTAAATAACTAGATGAATGAAGTGAAGTGAACACTAGTAAATGCTGTATATAGTAGGCTAACCCATGTGGTTCCTGTGGATGTGAACATAATTACTGTAGTGACTAAATAATATAGTGACTGAACCAAAGTAATGTGTAAATAATGTCAATAACCAGATGAACCGTCTGTGACTGTAAAGTGAACACTAGTAAGGTTGTAAATACTGTATAAAGTAAGCTAACCCATGTGGTTCCTGTGGATGTGAACATAATTACTGTAGTGACTAAATAACATAGTGACTGAAACAGACAAAGTAATGTGTAAATAATGTCAATAAGTAGATGAACCATCTGTGGCTGTGAAGTGAACACTAGTAAGGTTGTAAATACTGTATAGAGTAGACTAACCCATGTGGTTCCTGTGGATGTGAACATAATTACTGTAGTGACTAAATAACATAGTGACTGGAACAGACATTTGGATAAATGGGCTATGTATTTATGCCATTATGTTCAATTCTTTTAACACTAGAACATCTTTAAATGGGGTTTTTTTAATTGCTAATTTTTGCATGTTCAATTGCTGAAAAAACAGAACCTTGGCTTATTTTCAGTCTTTTTCCCGAAGTTAAATCACAGGAGATGCACTGTTGATGTCGCTTCCTCTGCAGGCTGTGACAAACGTTTGCCGGAGGTCACGAGAGGACGCTCGCCGTGTCGGAACTATTGTGGAGCAAACTAGGAGGAGTGAAGAGTTCAGGCTCTCAGAAGCACAATTCAAATTCACATTTGCATAAGTGAGGCTCCTCCGACAGACAAAAAGGGAGACAAAACAGTCCCTGCTGGCTTTGGGAGACCAGCAGTTTGGTGAATGTCAGTAAAAATGTAGATTTTGTTCCTTTTAGCCTTTTCATCATCAGCCCGTCGTCATGCATGGAGGCCAAGATATAATTACACACTCTGTTGAGGCGGGGCTGAAGAATGGCTGCCTTTATTCAGATCTTAATAACATCAACAATGAGCAGTGAACACCTCTGCTCTTCACAGTATTTACAAAACAATCTTCTTCTTTTTTTTTCAACTTTGACGTGTTGTCATTTCCCTGAAGGAATGTTAAATACACATTTTTTGTAAATGTTGTCCACCCTCCACAATCCTGACGTGAGACAAGAACACGCCTGCTTTGTGAGCCACCTCTTGCTAGCAGTTTTTCACTATCGAGAATGCAAAGTAAAAGGGAAAGGCGTGTCCTTGTCTCACTGAGGGATTGTGGATGATGAGCATGTTTGCTACAATATTGCAGTTGTCCTTTGTGGATTTTATCTGGTATTTTTACTAGCGTGACAATAAGAAGTAATAATAATAATAATAATAATTAGTCTGTAAAATATCACTAGATTCTTTCCTAAAACAACAGCTTCACAAGTTGTGCACATTTAGAAAATCAGTCCAAGTATTGTTGTTATAATAGAATACACATTAAAATGAAACCCAATGACATGATGCCAGTCATATTAATAAACATACTCACCTCTCTGTTAAGCGGCAAGGCTGAAAACCAACATTGAATGCTCGTGACTTTCGGTACCTGAGGCGGAACGGCGTCAAAAAGCCACATCGGTGTGTAAAGGATATCGCCACATGGGCTCAGGAACACTTCAGAAAACCACTGTCAGTAACTACAGTTGGTCGCTACATCTGTAAGTGCAAGTTAAAACTCTACTATGCAAAGCCAAAGCCATTTATCAACAACACCCAGAAACGCCGCCGGCTTCGCTGGGCCCGGAGCTCATCTAAGATGGACTGATGCAAAGTGGAAAAGTGTTCCGCGGTCTGACGAGTCAACATTTGACATTTTTTTGGGAAACTGTGGACCAAAGAGGAAAAGAACCATCCGGACTGTTATAGGGTCAAAGTGTAAAATCCAGCATGTGTGATGGTATGGGGGTGTATTAGTGGCCAAGACATGGGTAACTTACACATCTGTGAAGGCACCATTAATGCTGAAAGGTACATACAGCTTTTGGAGCAACATATGTTGCCATCCAAGCAACGATACCATGGACGCCCCTGCTTATTTCATAAAATTAAATTCTAAGTTCATGATTATTTGCAGAAAAAAATGAAGTTTCTCAGTGTGAACATGAAATATCTTCTCTTTGCAGTCTGTTCAATTGAATATAAGTTGAAAAGGATTTGTTGTATTCTCTTTTTATTTACAAACCCCGTTTCCATATGAGTTGGGAAATGGTGTTAGATGTAAATATAAACGGAATACAATGATTTGCAAATCATTTCCAAGCCATATTCAGTTGAATATGCTACAAAGACAACATATTTGATGTTCAAACTCATAAACATGTTTTTTTTTGCAAAAAATCATTAACTTTAGAATTTGATGGCAGCAACACGTGACAAAGAAGTTGGGAAAGGTGGCAATAAATACTGATAAAGTTGAGGAATGCTCATCAAACACTTATTTGGAACATCCCACAGGTGAACAGGCTAATTGGGAACAGGTGGGTGCCATGATTGGGTATAAAATCAGCTTCCCACAAAATGCTCAGTCTTTCACAAGAAAGGATGGGGCAAGGTACACCACTTTGTCCACAACTGCGTGAGCAAATAGTCAAACAGTTTAAGAACAACCTTTCTCAAAGTGCAATTGCAAGAAATTGAGGGATTTCACCATCTACGCTCCATAATATCATCAAAAGGTTCAGAGAATGTGGAGAAATCACTGCACGTAAGCAGCATGGCCGGAAACCAACATTGAATGATCGTGACCTTCCATCCCTCAGACGGCACTGTATCAAAAACCGACATCTGTGTGTAAAGGATATCACCACATGGGCTCAGGAACACTTCAGAAAACCACTGTCACTAAATACAGTTGGTCGCTACATCTGTAAGTGCAAGTTAAAGGCCTACTAAAAGCCACTACTAGCGACCACGCAGTCTGATAGTTTATATATCAATGATGAAATCTTAACATTGCAACACATGCCAATACGGCCGGGTTAACTTATAAAGTGACATTTTAAATTTCCCGCTAAACTTCCGCTTGAAACGTCTATGTATGATGACGTATGCGTGTGACGTCACGATGGCAACGGAAGTATTCGGACACCATTGAATCCAATACAAACTGCTCTGTTTTCATCGCAAAATTCCACAGTATTCTGGACATCTGTGTTGGTGAATCTTTTGCAATTTGTTTAATGAACAATGAAGACTGCAAAGAAGAAAGTGGTAGGTGGGATCGGTGTATTAGCGGCTGGCTGCAGCAACACAACCAGGAAGACAGAGATGGATAGCAGACGCGTTAGCCGCCAAACTCACCTTAACTTCCTCCGTCTCGCCGACCGCATCTTTGATCGGGTGAAGTCCTTCGTCGCACCGTCGATCGCTGGAACGCAGGTGAGCACGGGTGTTGATGAGCAGATGAGGACTGGCTGGCGTAGGTGGATAGCTAATGTTTTTAGCATAGCTCTGTGAGGTCCGGTTGATAAGTTAGCCTCAATGGCGTCGTTAGCAACAGCATTGTTAAGCTTCGCCAAGCTGGTAATTATTAACCGTGTATTTACATGTACATGATTTAAGAGTATTGTTGATCTTCTGTCTATCCTTCCAGTCAGGGATTTATTTCTTTTGTTTCTATCTGCATTGGAGCCAGATGCTATCACGTTAGCTCAGTAGCTAAAGAGCTTCGCTGATGTATTGTCGTGGAGATAAAAGTCACTGTGAATGTCCATTTCGCGTTCTCGACTCTCATTTTCAAGAGGATATAGTATCCCAGGTGGTTTAAAATACAAATCCGTGATCCACAATAGAAAAAGGAGAGAGTGTGGAATCCAATGAGCCAGCTTGTACCTAAGTTACGGTCAGAGCGAAAAAAGATATGTCTTTCACTGCATTCTAGTCCGTCACTCTAATGTTCCTCATCCACAAATCTTTCATCACTAGCTCCTGTGACGTCACGCTACTTCCGGTATAGGCAAAGCTTTTTTTTATCAGCGACCAAAAGTTGCGAAATTTATCGTCGTTGTTCTATACTAAATCCTTTCAGCAAAAATATGGCAATATCGCGAAATGATCAAGTATGACACATAGAATGGATCTGCTATCCCCGTTTAAATTTTAAAAAATTCATTTCAGTAGGCCTTTAAAACTCTACTATGCAAAGCGAAAGCTATTTATCAACAACACCCAGAAACGCCGCCGGCTTCTCTGGGCCCGAGATCATCTAAGATGGACTGATACAAAGTGGAAAAGTGTTCTGTGGTCTGACGAGTCCACATTTCAAATTGTTTTTGGAAATATTCGACATTGTGTCATCCGGACCAAAGAGGAAAAGAACCATCCAGACTTATCGATGCAAAGTGTAAAAGGCAGCATGTGTGATGGTATGGGGGTGTATTAGTGGCCAAGACATGGGTAACTTACACATCTGTGAAGGCACCATTAATGCTGAAAGGTACATACAGCTTTTGGAGCAACATATGCTGCCATCTAAGCGCTGTCTTTTTCATGGACGCCCCTGCTTATTTCAGCAAGACAATGCCAAGCCACATTCAGCACGTGTTACAACAGCGTGGCTTAGTAAAAAAAAGAGTGCGGGTACTTTCCTGGCCCGCCTGCAGTCCAGACCTGTCTCCCATCGAAAATGTGTGGCGCATTATGAAGCCTAAAATACGACAGCAGAGACCCCGGACTGTTGAGCGACTGAAGCTCTACATAAAACAAGAATGGGAAAGAATTCCACTTTCAAAGCTACAACAATTCCACTTTCAAAGCTTCAACAATTAGTTTCCTCAGTTCCCAATCATTTATTGAGTGTTGTTAAAAGGAAAGGCCATGTAACACAGTGGTGAACATGCCCTTTCCCAACTACTTTGGCACGTGTTGCAGCCATGAAATTCTAAGTTAATTATTATTTGCAAAAAAAAAATAAAGTTTATGAGTTTGAACATGAAATATGTTGTCTTTGTAGCATATTCAACTGAATATGGCTTGAAAAGGATTTGCAAATCATTGTATTCCGTTTATATTTACATCTAACACCATTTCCCAACTCATATGGAAACGGGGTGTGTACCATTTACACAACGTGACGACTTCACTGCTTTTGGCTTTTGTAATTGTTGATTGACTGGTTTCCCGTGTGTTTGTGTTAATCCAAATGAGGTCATGTTTGGAGTCCGAGAGTATAAAGTGAGGTGTAGATTGTCAGGTCTTATAATCACCAGGGTGGAAGACTGAACACGCTCTTGTTAGATCCACTCTTCTACGTGACTGCCAGGTCTTCTGAAGGGTCTGAGGATGGAACTAACCTTCCTGTTTCCACCTGAGACCTCCACACAGTGTTGTGTACAAGTCAAGGACTGGGACTTAAATGCATTTCCACCAGAGGGACCATTTGAACAATCACCGTGTTTTCGCTCACCTTTGCGGTCAAAAAGGTTCCAGTTTGTACTCCAGCATGGTGGCAGGAACTCACCAGGGGCCGTACTTATCAAGCTTCTTAGAGTGCCATTTTACACTTAAGTCCTGAGAATTTGCGAAATTTAGTCCTACTCTCAAACTTAAGAATAAAAGCTTTTTATCAACGTTCTTAAGTCTAAGAATCACTCCTACTCTCCACGATATTTAAGAGACCTTCAGAGGTGTCTTAAGTGGTTAGGAGTTGCCAGCAGGGGATGGCACTGAGGCGAGAGAGACGTGCGCCAACGTTCAGGGAACGGAACAATGTTTTTTGTTTTTTTTTATGACGAGCAGCTGATCAAACGGTATCGTTTAGACGGAGCGGATATTATTTTTGTCACAGATTTAATACTTTTCGATTCCTTGTTGATTTCTGCATGTGGCTGCAGTGGGCTAGTATATATAGAGCCACCCACACCAGTTTCAAATTAGTTGCCTAATTAATGAATTGGAAAGAAAATGTTATGACAGTAGCGTATGTGTGTGGCCGTGAGGTGAGTGACGTCAGTGAGTGTGTGGGCGAGAGAAGAGAGGGAGCGGTAGCGTGAGTGCCGGCGGGGACTAGTTTGTTTTGTATTATTTTGTAGTTTATTGTCAAAATATACACTCCCATTGTCCACTTAAATATTTCCAAGATATTTCTTTATTCTTAGACAACGGATTCCCTTCCGTGATTGGTCATTTCTATGGACACAGAAATGACGTCACCTAAAATTGCGTTTACGGCACATAGTAATGTCGTAATTCAGCTCTGAGTGTGACACTTAAGATTCAGTCCTACACTTCGCTGAAAGTGTGAGTAAGACGCTTGATAACTAACTTTTAAGTGCAGCTTTCAGCCAAGAATTTATTTACTCTTAAGTCAACTCTTAGCAGACTTCTTAGGAGTCATTCTAAGAAGCTTGATAAGTACGGCCCCTGGTTTACTGTTGATTAGGACCACCATCACCTGGTGTGCAAAGGTGAACATTACCAATCTGGGGCCGTACTTATCAAGCTTCTTAGAATGACTCCTAAGTAGTCTGCTAAGAGTTGACTTAAGAGTAAATAAATTCTTGGCTGAAAGCTGCACTTAAAAGTTAGTTATCAAGCGTCTTACTCACACTTTCAGCGAAGTGTAGGACTGAATCTTAAGTGTCACACTCAGAGCTGAATTACCACATTACTATGTGCCGTAAACGCAATTTTAGGTGACGTAATTTCTGTGTCCATAGAAATGACCAATCACGGAAGGGAATCCGTTGTCTAAGAATAAAGAAATATCTTGGAAATATTTAAGTGGACAATGGGAGTGTATATTTTGACAATAAACTACAAAATAATACAAAACAAACTAGTCCCCGCCGGCACTCACGCTACCGCTCCCTCTCTTCTCTCGCCCACACACTCACTGACGTCACTCACCTCACGGCCACACACATACGCTACTGTCATAACATTTTCTTTCCAACTCATTAATTAGGCAACTAATTTGAAACTGGTGTGGGTGGCTCTATATATACTAGCCCACTGCAGACACATGCAGAAATCAACAAAGAATCGAAAAGTATTAAATCTGTGACAAAAATAATATCCGCTCTGTCTAAACGATACCGTTTGATCAGCTGCTCGTCATAAAAAAAACAAACAAAAACATTGTTCCGTTCCCTGAACGTTGGCGCACGTCTCTCTCGCCTCAGTGCCATCCCCTGCTGGCAACTCCTAACCACTTAAGACACCTCTGAAGGTCTCTTAAATATCGTGGAGAGTAGGAGTGATTCTTAGACTTAAGAACGTTGATAAAAAGCTTTTATTCTTAAGTTTGAGAGTAGGACTAAATTTCGCAAATTCTCAGGACTTAAGTGTAAAATGGCACTCTAAGAAGCTTGATAAGTACGGCCCCTGGTCTTTAGTTCCGTGTCAGTAAACCATCAACTCCTGGGGTTGTCCCATACCAACATTTTGGCACCGGCACCAAAATGTATTTCGATACTTTTCTAAACAAAGGGGACTACAAAAAATGTCATTATTGTCTGTATTGCAACAAAAAATGTTAGTGTACATGAAACATATGTTTATTATTGTCATTTAGTCCTTAAATAAAATAGTGAACATACTAGACAACTTGTCTTTTAGTAGTAAGTAAACAAACAAAGACTCCTAATTAGTAGAACTCGTCCATAAGACGGCAAACACAAAACACTAAAACATTTTATGGGAATTTGCTTGTTTTTTGTTTTGTTTTTTGTTACTATTTTTATTATGGCTGTTATCGGAGAATAATTCATAAATTAGCCGCACCGTCTAAAAAGCCGCAGGGTTCAAAATGTAGGAAACAAAATTAGCAGTTTATAGTCCTGAATTTACAGTACGTATTTTCCGGTATATAATCCGCACCCACTAAATTTTAGAAGAAAAAAATGTATGTTTCATATATTAGCCGCACCAGACTATAAGTGGCAGATATATACGTTCTGATATGAGTTATTTACAAACATATTCTGTAAAAGTTTATTTACATACCTTCATAGTTTCCAAATGAATCAATGTAGTATCTGTTAGTCTACAAAATAACATGTTTTTCCCCCATTTGGTGGAAGATTACCGTATTTACCAGACTACAAATTGCACCGGTAAATAAGTCGCACCCGCTAAATTTTACAAGAAAAAAAAATATTTTTTCCATATATTAGTCGCACCAGACTATAAGTCTCAGATATGTATGTTGTGAAATGAGTTATTTACACAGAAGTATTCTTTAAATGTTTATTTACATACCTTCATTGTTTCCAAACGGTGTCTGTAACAAGGCAGTAAAATGGCTGATCAAACAAAACAGACGTCATGGTCATGGACCCACTAGCTGCGCAAGCTAGCTCTCCAATTAGCTAAACAGACTCAATAACTCCACGCTGACGTTTTGGTGAATTTACTGAGGAATTAGTCTGCTGACGTATGCAGTAACATATTGTGTCATTTATACACCTATTATTTTGTCTACATTATAAAGGACAAACTGTAAAAATGGATTATTAATCTACTTGTTCATTTACTGTTAATATCTGCTTATTTTCTGTTTGAACATGTTCTATCTACACTTCTGTTCAAATGTAATAATCACTTACTCTTCTCTTCTTTGATACTTGACATTAGTTCTGGATGATACCACACATTTAGGTATGGATGCGATACCAAGTAGTTACAGGATCATACATTGGTCATATTCAAAGTCCTCATGTGTCCAGGGACGTATTTACTGACTTTATAAACATAATGTGAATTTTTTAAAAAGGAAAAAAGATTTTGTGACGCTAAAAAATATCGATGTAATCATAGTAGTGTCGACTAGCTACGCTCTTGTACTTGGTATCATTACAGTGGGTGTCAGGTGTAGATTCACCCATGGCATTTGTTTACATTGTGATGCCGGTGAGCTACGGTGTGTAGTGAAGCATGTTTAGCTATCCTTCGTCCTGCAGTGATAATGGTACTTGTAAGAAACTTGCTTTATTTGTCGCCATGGAGACCAGGATTAGTGATTTAGAAGTAGCTAAAACACTGCAGATGGACGTTAGCCGCTAGCAGGCTAGCAATGTCTTAAAGCATCTCTTCCTGAGGGTGTTTCAGTGTTATAACTTCACCTTTATCTTGACTTTTTACACCAAAATGCGTCCATTCTCCCTTTTCTGTCTACACACTGTGTCTGCTTGTAAGTACTCTGTGTGTGTGCGCTGCCCAACATGCTCCTCTGCTCATGACGTGACGACGCACCGTCCTGACCGTAAATAAAAAAAGGGTACTTTTTAGAGGCGGTATAGTACCAAATATGATATCATTAGTATGGCGATACTATACTAGTACTGGTATACCGTAGAACTCCATGAGCTGCCAACAAAAAGCCCAAGCAGAAATGCTCCAATGCATGTTTTGCTCAGGTGTTTTAGACGTTAACAATGGTACACTTAAAAGGAGTCATTTAACGTCACGCTGTTTGTGAAGTACTTAAACCGACGATCATTTCTTGCGTCTAATAGTGATTGAGTCTGCTATTATGATAATGAATGACATCCAGCCGGGAAGTGAGACACAACAAACACAACAGCTTGGTTAAATAGATCCCTGCAAACTGTCACCGCGTTATAAATATATTGAACTGAACTAAACAGCAACAGTGGACCATTCAGGACTAGAACAGTTACTTAGTTTACAGTCCTCGACTAAGGATTTTTATAGGGAATGAAATTGTCAGAGTTTGCTTATAGTCGACGATCAGTTGAATCTGTAGCCTCTTTGTGTTCTTTTTTTTTAAGAGACAAGTAAAGAAACGGTGATGGTATGTACCATATTTTTTTACGGACTATAAAGTTCACTGGTATATAAATCGCACCCACTAACTGTTACAAGAAAAATATAGTTTTCCATATATAAGCTGCACCGGACTATAAATCGCTGATATATATGCTGTGAAATGTGTTATTTAGACAGAAATATTCTTTAAATGTTTATTTGCATACCTTCATTGTTTCCAAATGAAGCGATGTAGTATCTGTTAGTCTACAAAATATCCACCGTTTGGTGGAAGAATACCGTATTTTCCAAACTACAAAGCGCACCAGTATATAAGTCGCACCCACTAAATGTTACAAGACAAAAATATATGTTTCCATATATTACTCGCATCGGACTATAAGTCTCAGATATATATGTTGTGAAATTAGTTATTTACACAGAAATAGTCTGTAAAAGTTTATTTGCATACCTTAATTGTTTCCAAATGAAGCAATGTAGTATCTGTTAGTCTACAAAATAACATGCTTTTTCCCCCCATTTGGTGGAAGATTACCGTATTTTCCAGACTACAAAGCACCCACTAAATTTTACAAGAAAAACAATTATTTTTCCATATATTAGTCACATCAGACTATAAGTGGCAGATATATACGTTGTGAAATGAGTTATTTACACAGAAATATTCTGTAAATGTTTATTAACATACCTTAATTGTTTCCAAATGAAGCAATGTAGTATCTGTTAGTCTACAAAATAACATGTTTTTACCCCCATTTGGTGGAGGATTACCGTATTTTCCAGACTACAAAGCACACTAAATTTTACAAGAAAAACAATTATTTTTCCACATATTAGTCACATCAGACTATAAGTCGCAGAAATATACGTTGTGAAATGAGTTATTTACACATAAATATTCTGTAAATGTTTATTAACATACCTTAATTGTTTCCAAATGAAGCAATGTAGTATCTGTTAGTCTACAAAATAACATGTTTTTACCCCCATTTGGTGGAAGATTACCGTATTTTCCAAACTACAAAGCGCACTGATATATAAGTCGCACCCACTAAACTTTACAAAAAAAAAAAAATCTCCATACATTAGTCGCACCGGACTACAAGTCTCAGATATATATGTTGTGAAATTAGTTATTTACACAGACATATTCTGTAAATGTTTATTAACATACCTTAATTGTTTCCAAATGAAGCAATGTAGTATCTGTTAGTCTACAAAATAACATGTTTCCCCCCTCCTATTTGGTGGAGGATTACCGTATTTTCCAGACTACAAAGCACCCACTAAATTTTACAAGAAAAACAATTATTTTTCCACATATTAGTCGCATCAGACTATAAGTCGCAGATATATACGTTGTGAAATGAGTTATTTACACATAAATATTCTGTAAATGTTTATTTGCATACCTTCATTGTTTCCAAATGAAGCAATGTAGTATCTGTTACTCTACAAAATAACATGCTTTTTCCCCCATTTGGTGGAAGATTACCGTATTTTCCAGACTACAAAGCACACCGGTGTATAAGTCGCACCCACTAAATTTTACAAGAAAAACAATCATTTTTCCACATATTAGTCGCATCAGACTATAAGTGGCAGATATATACGTTGTGAAATGAGTTATTTACACATAAATATTCTGTAAATGTTTATTAACATACCTTAATTGTTTCCAAATGAAGCAATGTAGTATCTGTTAGTCTACAAAATAACATGTTTTTTACCCCCATTTGGTGGAAGATTACCGTATTTTCCAAACTATAAAGCGCACTGATATATAAGTCGCACCCACTAAACTTTACACAAAAAAAAAATGTTCCATACATTTGTCGCACCGGACTACAAGTCTCAGATATATATGTTGTGAAATGAGTTATTTACACAGACATATTCTGTAAATGTTTATTTACATACCTTAATTGTTTCCAAATGAAGCAATGTAGTATTTGTTAGTCTACAAAATAGCATGTTTTTTTCCCCCCCATTTGGTGGAAGATTACCATATTTACCAGACTACAAAGTGGACTTTATAGGTGTATTTGCTTGGTTTTTTTACCATTTGTATTATGGCTGTTATTGGAAAATAATTTATAAATGATCCGCACCATCTAATAAACTGCAGGGTTCAAAATGTAGGAAAAAATTAGCAGTTGATAGTCCGGAATGTACACTACCTATTTTCCGGTATATAATCCGCACCCACTAAATTTTAGAAGAAAAAAATATGTTTCATATATTAGCCGCACCAGACTATAAGTCGCAGATACATATGTTGTGAAATGAGTTATTTACACAGAAATATTCTGTAAATGTTTATTTACATACCTTAATTGTTTCCAAATGAAGCAATGTAGTATCTGTTAGTCTACAAAATAACATGTTTTCCCCCCTATTTGGTGGAAGAGTACCGTATTTACCAGACAACAACGTGCACCGATATATAAGTTGCACCCGCTAAATTTTACAAGAAAAAAAATGTTTTCCATACATTAGTCGCACCGGACTATAAGTCACAGATATATACGTTGTGAAATGAGTTATTTACACATAAATATTCTGTAAATGTTTATTTACATACCTTCATTGTTTCCAAATGGTGTCTGTAAAACGGTAGTAAAACGGCAGATAAGACAAAACAGAAGTCATGGTCGTGGACCCGCTAACTGCGCAAGCTAGCTCTCCAATCAGCTAAACAGACTCAATTACTCCATGCTGACGTTTTGCTGAATTCACTGAGGAATTAGTGAAAGTGAAACAATACGCAGTAGAGATTGAATATAAAAAAGCTTGTTGTGAAAAATGAGTTGGAATTTCACAAGAAAAAGGTCACAATTTCACAAGAAAAACTTAGAATGTTGGCAGTATTATAATAAAAGTCCTCATTTTACTCAACGCAACTCAAAATTTTACAAGAAAAACTGAACATTTGTGCAATATTATGATAAAAGTTGGAATTTTACTCAATAGCAGTCGCAATTTTACAAGAAAAGCTTAACATTTTGGCAATTTTATGAAAAGTGTCGGGATTTTACTCAACAAAAGTCACAATTTTATAAGAAAACTTTAAAATGTTGGCAATATTCTAATGATAATCTTAATTTTACTTGGCAAAATTATGACAAAAGTCCTAATTTTACTCCAAAAATTTTACTATTTTACAAGAACAACAAAATAATTGGCAATATTGTGATAAAAGTCAGAATTTTAAATGACAAATGTCACCATTTTGCATTAAAAAGTAATAATTTTACATAAAAAAGTAATTATTTTATGAGAAAATATTGCAACATTACAGAAACAGAAAGAATATGAGAAATTGTTCCCAATTTTATAAGAAAAAAGTCGACACATTGTGAGAAAAAGACTGATTTTCAATTTCTTACACACACTTGTTATTTCATATGTTGACCAGAGGGGGAGCACTTTTAAAAGCGACACACAGTCAATGTGAAAAATCCCTCCTTTTTGGGACCACCCTCATTTTGACAGATTTCACCACAAATGAGACATTGTCTATTAGATGCAATGTTATTGATTTATGTCATCACTTGTTCACACCTCCTCATATGGAAGATACTTTTCCTTCTTTGTGTCTCAAGAAGGGTAGGAATACAAGAACACACACACACACACATGCTTACCACTTCTGACACAGTTACGCTTTAAAATCAAACCTCCAATAAATGACAATAAAGTGTCTTCATGACAGTCAGGTCATGTGACCGCCCCTTCTTATTAATCCAACATATTGATCAGTCACAGAATCAACACCTATTTGGTCATTTCTGTGTAAAGTGTGTTGTTGTCGTTCTGTGTTGCGGTCTTGTCTGCATCGACTTCTGGGGCACGACTTGCTCCGCCGACGACTCGGCTCACAGCGGTAGTGAGCGCCGAGGTCTTTGGTTCCTGTCAGCCGCACTCGGTCACACCTTGTGCACCCCCGTTAATTGTGTTCCAAGAAATTAGCATCAACTCGTTAACTTTGATAGCACTAATAATAATAATATTTTGCCAGGGCTGCTAACTCGTAAAAGTGTTACCGGTGAAAAGGATTTACGTGAGCTGAGTCACCGGAGCTCCTGTCCTTCATAACCCAGAGTTCTAGATCTCTGACACGGTTCTAATGTCAGCAGGAGACTGGTTTTAGTGTTAAGTGGTTTTCAGGCAGGCTACAAGCTTTTGTGGGGTACACGTGAAAAAATAACACATTAGCAGGGAGGTAAGCTCAGAACTTCTGGCGCCAATCACGCCCACCTTCTTGGTGGCCACGAATGTGGCCTTTCCGCGGTTGCCCGCCTTGCCTGCGGCAGCGGCGTTCCATTCGCCACCGCCACCTGACTCGTCCCCGTTGGATTCGGGGACACGTGGCCTGGCAACCCTCCACCAAGACCTCCCTCCACCCTCCCTTGACTTGTGAACTGCCTTGTAGTTGGGGGGGTTTTAGTTTTTCACGGGGACATCTGGAATCTGTCCCTTAAGGGGGGGCTACTGTTATGATCCGCTGCCCGGATCATATTTCTGTTTATGTTTTCTTGTCACATGTGTTTTCAGCACCTTGAGTTTTGTTAGTTTCTGTTGCCATGACTGCAGATTGCTCACACCTGCCTCTGGTTAGTGTTCGGGACGCGCACCTGTTGCCCGGGCGCTAATCAGAGGGCTATTTAGTTTATGTGCTAGCCTCACTCGGTCTGGCTTGCTAGTTTGTTTTCATACAACAGTTGACGACGTTCGATTCCTGCTAAATTCCTGCTAGCTCCCACGCTAGCCCATTTTCTTGCTAGCTCCCACGCTAGCCCATTTAGTTTTTGCCTTTTGTGCTATGTGCACGTCTTTGTTTTTTCCCTGCTATGATTTGTTCTTAAATAAATAATTTTCCTACCTGCAAGCTGTGTCCGAAGCCGTCTGCATCCCTGGGAGAACGACATTTCGCATCACTATGCGAACCAGTCATCACATAAATGTTTCCATGTCCCGGGCTAGCGTTATCGACTCACTCTGTTTCAGTACGGTGCAGACTAGCAATGCTACGCTCCAGTTTCTTCACCGAGTTAGCTAGCTACACACTTTTTTTTTTGACGATGCATTCCTTTAATTCCACAAACCTCATCCACTTCTTCTTTTCGGCGCCGTCTTTCGCACTCGCTCTCGTCGCAAAAACCAAGTTATGTCCGTCTCTCGCGGATGTTTGTTCTCGCGGTGTTCACTGTGACATTCACGAGGGGAGGCTGGTAAAGGGAATTTTGGGCTCGCATAACAATTAAAGGTGCCATATGTAATAATGTGGACAGAAATGGTACTGCAATCACGGTCAAACGTCTGTAGTCCCCTCCCCCGCTCCCTGACTGAGGTTGCCAGATACGCAGCTGAATCCTGCTGGATGGACTGGACTACTCCAAGGAACTTCAAACTCCCACTGCCTCTTACTAGGGGTTGAGGTCTGGGACCATAATAGCTGAATAGACAAGCGTTTTGTCAATAACAAATCTCTAACAAACACATTTTACTCATAAATGAGGCTATTTTCAGGAAGAAGTAATTACAATATGCATGTATGTCCATTTCTCATTGACCGGGCTAGCATGCTAACATTGGTTGCAGGAACATACTAGCTTTGTTAGACAAGATCATAGACTGTATTGGACAATATAGTTGACATACCAAATGGCCATTTCCATTCATTACAATTAATAAGAAAAGGTAAATGCCTGACTTACCTACCAAGGAGGAAATTAGCAAGTTTGGCGTCAGATAAAAACATTTGATCTGCAATGGTCTCCATCTTTCACAGGCATCCCCGATACAAATCCTGGTTTTGTTCCCGGCTTTGTCATGAATAAGTTGAGAATGGTAACTTTTAGATGTACTAAGGTCTGACATGTTTAGTAACTTTACCAGTGGCAGTAGCCAGACCAATATGGCAACCTGGATGTGACACCATGTGTACCATGAATTGATTTACGTGGACCCCGACTTAAACAAGTTGAAAAACTTATTGGGGTGTTACCATTTAGTGGTCAACTGTACAGAATATGTACTGTACTGTGCAATCTACTAATAAAAGTTTCAATCAATCAATCAAACACACTCACAGACTTTCTAATTGGTCAAACAGTGGAGGGCGGGGCATCGAAATGAAAACAATAACAATATTTAGGGGCTGTAAATGTAATTTTTTTTTTTTTTTTTTTTTTTTTTTTTTTTATAATGTCCTGCCCAGCTTCTCGGGCAAATCATATAGTAGATGTAGATGCCCATATCGGCTGTTCAGATTTACTTTACAAAAGAGAAGTGTAGGATACTTCTCTTGTTGCCTTACTTGTATTTTGACTTTATTAAATGTATTTATATTATCATTTGGTGCAGCCGGGCCGGAGCAGGAGGGGATAGAAAGAGAGAAAAAGGAAGACAGAGGGGGGAATTGTGGGGACAAGAGGGGGATTAGACAGAGAGACAAAAACAACAACAGCAAACACAACAGCAACAACAACAACAACAACAGAGCAACATCAGCAAATACGACATGTACAAATATGATGGTAAAAGTAATAGCAAATAAGCAGTTAGCGAAAATTTAAAAAAAAAAAATACAGAAATGACAATGAGCATTATTACACTAAAATGGAGCAATATAAATACCAATAGAAATAGTGCTATTGATAATAAACAATACCAGTACTTTACCTTTATTATCAACAATACAATTGTTCAAATGCAACAATACATATACGTAATGATAACTTGAGATACGAAAGAATGCAGAAAAATGGAGGGGAAGAAAGAGAAGCAACCTTAACCTTGTAGATTGTTATAGTAACAATAGGTTAAGCTTTGTCAGTGTGCCATGTGTTATACCCAGTTTACCCTAGGGCAACAACGTTAATATATGTTTGATGAAACGTGATTATGTGCATGAGTGTATGTGTGCATATGTACTTGTATATGTACAGTATGTGTATGTGTGCTTGTACAGTGAATGTATATGTACAGTATGTGTATATGTGTGTACAGCGAATGTATATGTACAGTATGTGTATACAGTATGTGTGTTTGAACAGTGAATGTATATGTACAGTATGTGTAAATGTGTGTTTGTACAGTGAATGTATATGTACAGTATATGTATGTGTGTGTTTGTACAGTGAATGTATGTGTAGTATGTGTGTGTTTGTACAGTGAATGTATATGTACAGTATGTGTATATGTATGTTTTTACAGTGAATGTATATGTACAGTATGTGTATACAGTATGTTTGTATAATGAATGTGAGTGTGGATGTACGAACTTTGAGTGTGTAAATATGTACTGTATTTATTTGTATATGTATGTGGGAGCGTAGGTACCTATGTATGTGTGTATGTATGTGTGTGAGTATATGTGAATTTGCATGTACAATACATTTGACTCCCAGTGTGTGCGGGAGCCAGAGTACGGCCCCAGCCTCCCCGAGAACCCATCCCACAAACAGTAGGTGTGGTGCCCAGGGAACCAGGGGCCACCGCCCCCACGCAGCCAAGCCGGACAGCGACAGGAACCCCAGAGCCTGGCCCACCGTGCCGCCCACAAGGGCCAGCAGCAGGCCGCAGACAGACGCACCCGGCAGAGGACAAGGCACGAGAAAAACAGGGGGCAGCCAGACCCCAAGCCAGCGAGAGACCACACCCCACACGGACAGAAAGGCGGGACGCCCCGCCCGAGGGGCCCGGAGACCCCCCGCAACCGGACGGGAAGACTGCCCCCGCCCCACCGGCAACAGGGCCCCCCACGAGCCCCCCCCCCCCCCAGCCCACGGCCACCCCACCCAAGCCGGCCGCCACAGGACCACCCAGCACGGGGCCACAGGAACCACCCACCCCACCCGCAGGGACCCCAACGATGGAGATGGAACAACCAGCAACCGCCCCGCCGAGTCCCCCCCCCCCTCCCCCCCACCCGAGGTAGGGGAATAAATAAATAAATACATAATAATAATAATAATAATATTAATAAAATATATATTTTTTAAAAATATATGTAAATGTAATTTTGAAATGAGCTGAACTACTGTTATCAGTTATAGAGGTATTGGAAAAGAAGATGATTTATTAATGCCCTTCGACATATCATTTAATGATGACTTGTCATTAAATTATTACATATGGTTCCTTTAACCGAGAGACCGCTTGTATCTCAAAACACTCGAGTATTTTTACTTTCACTGTACAAGACAGAATGTTTAGTGGCCTTCAAAATAAACTATCTCTGATTTCAAAGAACACCTGACGCAGGTCTGGTGAGGACACTGGAGTTGATATCTTTCTGGTTTTCCGTTCTAAAGCCGACTAAAATAGTCGTAGAATAGTTTTTAACAGTGACTGAGTAAGTAAGTGAGTACATTTTATTTTATAAAGAGCTTTTCACAGATAAAAACAAAAAGCAATTCAACTAAAACAACAGGGGCAACATCATAAAAAGGATACAAAGTGGATTAAAAATGATAGTTAAAAGGTGCATTAACTAAAAGCTTCACTCAAAAGAGAAATTTTCAAATGTTTCTTAAAAGTGTCAACACAGACAAGATCACGGAGGGACTGGTGCAAGTTTTTCCACAGTCTGGGAGCTATAGTCTGGAATGCCAGGTCTCCACCGGTTTTAAAATGAGTTTTTGGTATCTTTAGAAGACCCTGGTCTGAAGACCCTGAAGAGTAGGGGCATAACAAGTCAGTGATGTACAGAGGGCCCCCACCATGCAATGCAGGAAAGTCAGGACTGGAAGCCAACGAAGACTGGATCAAACGGGGGTGATATGGTCTGGTCTGGGTGCAACCAGTCAAAAGTCTGGCAGTGAAAAGAGAATTGCAATAGTCTGAACGACCTATTGATGTCCATCCGTGTGAACCAGATCAGAAGTCCTGGTTGCTTATTCAGAAACGTCACAGTTAGGTAAGTAGGTAGGTCTTTATTGTCATTGCACAAGTACAACGAAACTTTGTTTTCAGCACAAACCCGTTAAAGATTAGACAAACAAACAGTGTACAGGGTTACAGAACAGGAACGCTGATGGGTCGCCACAAGACACCCCATAAAAGATGGGAAAAAGGTAAACGCTTGAGAAGGATGAGTAAAAAAATACAATCTATACTGGGCTCCTAAGGGGGTCCAGTCTGGAGTGGGGAAAAAACCTCCATAGCAAAGCACATATACATATTACAACATACGAGTTACAACGAGATATCTAGCAACAGAGGGGAGGGAGTGCGGGGCTACAGTGGCAGGCTGCAGCTCTTCAGGCGCTGCCCATCCGTCCCTCACCCCTAAGGGATTTGCGTCAAGGTCGTTGGATGGGGGGTGGCGTATGTGTGTGTGGCGTATATTTTTTTGTGGATGCATGTGTGTGTGTAGGCCTGCCGCGTGTCTCTGTTCCGCGGCCTTAGTGTTGTGCAGCCGATAGTCAGTCCAATGTCAACAACAACAGGTATGTGTCCATGAGAGACAAGAAGGGAGTTTGTTGTGTCTTCACTGCACCGTCCTTCGGGAGAGTCTCCAAGCCAGGGAAACAATCCAAGTTAGAATGTTTTGTGCCAGTGAAAATAAAATGAGCTTTTCACTCTAAATTGTCTATGACAGTTTGTTCAAAAAACACCGAACTGACGTCCCTGCAAATACAAACCAAGAAATTCCATTAAGTTCCAATTCACCGACCGTTGGCGTACTGCCCAGGTCCAGTTGCTCATTAGTACCACGGACGCAGTGAACAAAACAGCGTTTGAATGAACCTGATGCATGTCGCCCCGCGGCAGTGATTTATTTCTGGTCCTTTCCTGGACTGCATGACCCACATGGGACAAAAGCCACGGCGCTCATGAGTCATAACTGATTAGTGCTCCCAGAGAGCAACTACCGCCTTCTACCCGCGGCGGAGGGTTCAGAGAGCTCTCACGAGTCATTAAACATATCAGGCAGAAGAATCTTGTGGTCCCGAGCGGGAGGACCGAGCGTGAACCTCCTGCACTGCCGGGGCAAGTGGAATTCAAAAGGAAAGGGAAAAGTTCATGTTAACACAAACCCGGGTCATGATCGGAAGCACGGAGATATCTGCTGAGGATGGCGTTGGCTTCCGTGTTCCCTTTAAATGCCCAAATGTGGAGCAGCTGCCTGGAAGAGTTGAGCGGCCGGTTGGCAGAAGGCGGAAGCGTTCTGCAGCGTGGCGACTTCGCTTCAGGCTACACGCTAATGAGGCTGTCGGAGACGCCGCACGAGACCGTCGATGGCGTTCATTTATTGATCACACGCTTCAGACTTGAAAATACAGCAGAGGAGAATGATCAGGAATTCAAATCCAGAATCACATGTTTTAGATTGGGATTCAATTCCATAATCAAATGTTTAATATTGGGATTAAAATCCAGAATCAGATTTGTAACATTGGGATTCAATTCCATAATCAGATGTTTAATATTGGGATTAAAATCCAGAATCAGATTTGTAACATTGGGATTAAAATCCATAATCAAATGTTTAACATTGGGATTCAATTTCATAGACAGACGTTAAACAATCGGATTAAAATCCATAATCGCATGTTTAACATCGGGATTCAAATCCTAAATCAGATGTTTAACATTGGGATTAAAATCCAGAATCAGATGTTTGACATTTGGATTCAAATCCAAAATCAGATTTGTAACATTGGGATTAAAATCCATAATCATATGTTTAACATTGGGATTTAAATCCAGAATCAGATGTTTAACATTGAGATTCATATACAGACGTTAAACAATCAGATTAAAATCCTAAATCAGATGTTTAACTTTGGGATTCAATTCCATAGACAGAAATTAAACAATCAGATTAAAATCCATAATCAGATGTTTAACATTGGGATTAAAATACTAAATCAGATGTTTAACATTGGGATTCAAATCCAGAATCAGATGTTTAACATTGGGATTCAATTTCATAGACAGACGTTAAACAATCAGATTTAAATCCATAATCAGATGTTTAACATTGGGATTCAAATCCAAAATCAGATGTTTAACTTTGGGATTCAAATCCTAAATCTGATGTTTAACAGTGGAATTCATATCCAAAATCAGATGTTTAACATTGGGATTAAAATCCATAATCAGATGTTTAACATTGGGATTAAAATCCATAATCAGATGTTTAACATTGGGATTGAAATCCAAAATCATATGTTTAACATTGTGATTCAAATCTATAATCACATGTTTAACATTGGGATTCAAATCTATAATCACATGTTTAACATTGGGATTCAAATCATAAATCATATGTTTAACATTGGGATTCAAATCCAAAATCATATGTTTAACATTGTGATTCAAATCTATAATCACATGTTTAACATTGGGATTCAAATCATAAATCATATGTTTAACATTGGGATTCAAATCCTAAATCTGATGTTTAACATTGGAATTCATATCCAAAATCAAATGTTTAACATTGGGATTAATATCCATAATCAGATGTTTAACATTGGGATTCAAATCCTAAATCTGATGTTTAACATTGGAATTCATATCCAAAATCAAATGTTTAACATTGGGATTAATATCCATAATCAGATGTTTAACATTGGGATTCAAATCCTAAATCTGATGTTTAACATTGGGATTAATATCCGTAATCAGATGTTTGACATTGTGATTCAAATCCATAATCACATGTTTAACATTGGGATTCAAATCATAAATCATATGTTTAACATTGGGATTCAAATCCATAATTACATGTTTAACATTGGGATTCAAATCATAAATCATATGTTTAACATTGGGATTCAAATCCATAATCACATGTTTAACATTGGGATTCAAATCATAAATCATATGTTTAACATTGGGATTCAAATCCATAATCTCATGTTTAAAATTGGGATTCAAATCCATAATCAGATGTTTAACATTGGGATTCAAATCCAAAATCAGATGTTTAACATTGGGATTCAAATCCAAAATCAGATGTTTAACATTGGGATTCAAATCCTAAATCTGATGTTTAACATTGGAATTCATATCCAAAATCAAATGTTTAAAATTGGGATTCAAATCCATAATCATATGTTTAACATTGGGATTCAAATCCAAAATCATATGTTTGACATTGGGATTCAAATCCATAATCAGATTTGTAACATTGGGATTCAAATCCAAAATTATATGTTTGACATTGGGATTCAAATCCATAATCAGATTTGTAACATTGGGATTCAAATCCAAAATCATATGTTTGGCATTGGGATTCAAATCTATAATCAGATTTGTAACATTGGGATTCAAATCTAAATTCAGATGTTTAACATTGGGATTCAAATCCAAATTCAGATGTTTAATATCGATCACCGGATGGAGCCGACTTTTTGTGAGTTTGTGTTTAAAATGACACGTCAGCTGCTCGCCTTTAAGATAGTCGCATAGTTTAATGCTGGAACTAAGTTCAGCTACTTTCTTCCTACGCTTTGTACCCTGCGGCTTATAAAACGGTGCCGCTAATGAATGGATTTTTCTTTGCTGACAGCCATAATGTTTTGTGTTTAATAGTTTTTACTAAACCCGAGCAGACACACTGAACTGGTGTGTTATTGTTTGTGCTATAGCGCCATCTTTGCACCAGTTTGCTCACTGTTGCGGTTTGAAAATTTAATTTTTATTCGAATGCCTTAAACCAAAAGTATTTGTTTCTGCTCGAGAAAATTCTTCATTCATCGCCCCAAGCAACGTTTGTAAGTTTTACAATATAACTAAAACTATTCTTACTTACTAAAGTGTCCCATGTGTGATGTCTGTAGGAGTGTTTTCATGCATATTTCTACCTGCTATCGTAATGTCATCAAGCTAGCGTTGTTATAATTAGCTAATATGCCACACATTTGTGTTAGCATATTAGCTAATATGCTAACACGTTTACGAGTGTCTGTGTTAGTATTATTAACTTACAATGGCATTCTTTTTGTATTGTTTGACTTTCACAAATTCCTCAGTAAATTCACCAAAACATCACTGTGGAGTTATTGGGTATGTTTAGCTGATTCGAGAGCTAGCTTGCGCAGCTAGTGGGTCCATGACTTCTGTTTTGTACGATCAGCCGTTTTACTGCCGTGTTACAGACACCGTTTGGAAACAATGAATAAACATTTAAAGAATATTTCTGTGTAAATAACTCATTTCACAATGTATATATCTGTGACTTATAGTCCGATGCGACTAATATATGGAAAAATTATTGTTTTCTTGTCAAATTTAGTGGGTGCGACTTATACACTGGTGTGCTTTGTAGTTTGGAAAATACGGTATTCTTCCACCAAATGAGGAAGAAAAAAACATTTTATTTTGTAGACTAACAGATACTACATTGCTTCATTTGGAAACAATGAAGGTATGTAAATAAACATTTACAGAATATTTATGTGTGAATAACTCATTTCACAATGTATATATCTGCCACTTATAGTCCGGTGCAACTTATACATGGAAACATATATTTTTCTTCTAACATTTAGTGGGTGCGGCTTATATACCAGTGAACCTTATAGTCCATGACTTATAGTCCATGACTTTAGTGGGTGCGGCTTATATACCTGTGAACCTTATAGTCCATGACTTCTGTTTTGTATGATCAGCCGTTTTACAGACACCGTTTGGAAACAATGAAGGTATGTAAATAAACATTTACAGAATATTTATGTGTGAATAACTCATTTCACAACGTATATATGTGCCACTTATAGTCCGGTGCAACTTATACATGGAAACATATATTTTTCTTCTAACATTTAGTGGGTGCGGCTTATATACCAGTGAACCTTATAGTCCATGACTTTAGTGGGTGCGGCTTATATACCAGTGAACCTTATAGTCCATGACTTCTGTTTTGTATGATCAGCCGTTTTACAGACACTGTTTGGAAACAATGAAGGTATGTAAATAAACATTTACAGAATATTTATGTGTAAATAACTAATTTCACAACGTATATATCTGCCACTTATAGTCCGGTGCAACTTATACATGGGAACATATATTTTTCTTCTAACATTTAGTGGGTGCGGCTTATATACCAGTGAACCTTATAGTCCATGACTTCTGTTTTGTATGATCAGCCGTTTTACAGACACCGTTTGGAAACAATTAAGGTATGTAAACTCCCCTCTCCCTTGTGGAGGGGGAGTTGCACAGGTCCGGTGCAACTTATACATGGAATCATATATTTCTCTTCTAACATTTAATGCAGGCATGTCCAAACTTTTGACACTGAGGGCCGCACACTGAAAAATCAAAGCATTCAGGGGCCATTTTGGTATGTTTTTATTTTCAAAACCATTAGGGCTCCCTTTTAATTTTGGTGAATGTTAAAGGTCCTGGGCACCCGAAAGGTTCCCAGTCATTAATGTATTAAAAATGAGTCGTATATTATTTTTTTTTACTTTCCAGACTTAAATATGTATAGATCAACTTCAGATCTCACCGTTGACATAAAGTTTTAGTCATTTTTTAAATGTTTTATAGCCTTTAAAAAGAAAAAAGAAAAATTGTGTTTAATGCAAAAACATGAAATATGCAATATATTCCCCAAAAGGTTTTAAAAAATGTAATATTTGATGTGAAGTCATTGGAGCTTTAAAAGGGTATATCATTCATAACACCAATACTTTTGATCTCGGGGATCCAAAAGGCAGCCACTATTATTTTTAAAAAGTCATACATCAATACATATTATTATTACTTTCAACACTTCAATCTTTCGATAAACTGCAGATCCATCCATTGCTTATAAGTTAATATTCTTTTTTGAGCAATGGCAGTTTTACAGTAAAAACAGGCTACATGGCAGCTTGATGTTATTCCAGTCAACATTGCAACTTTTTCTCGTTACATTTCACCTGTTTGCTCTTTTATTCCAGTTTTTGTTTTTTGCATTGGTATTCTTAAGAAATTATGTCGTGGGCTGTTAACAATTTAGTCGCGGGCCGCAAAAGGCCCCCGGGCCACACTTTGGACACCCCTGATTTAGTGGGTGCGGCTTATATACCAGTGAACCTTATAGTCCATGACTTATAGTCCATGACTTTAGTGGGTGTGGCTTATATACCAGTGAACCTTATAGTCCATGACTTCTGTTTTGTATGATCAGCCGTTTTACAGACACCGTTTGGAAACAATGAAGGTATGTAAACTCCCCTCTCCCTTGTGGAGGGGGAGTTGCACAGGTCCGGTGGCCATGGATGAAGTGCTGGCTGTCCAGAGTCGGGACCCCGGGTGGACCGCTAGCCTGTGCATCGGTTGGGGACATCTCTGCGCTGCTGACCCGTCTCCGCTCGGGACGGTTTCCTGCTGGCTCCACTATGGACTGGACTCTCGCTGATGTGTTAGATCCACTGTGGACTGGACTTTCACAATATTATGTCAGACCCACTCGACATCGCTTTCGGTCTCCCCTAGAGGGGGGGTTACCCACATATGCGGTCCTCTCCAAGGTTTCTCATAGTCAGTTTTTCCTTGCCTGTATGTGGGCTCTATACCGAGGATGTCGTTGTGGCTTGTGCAGCCCTTTGAGACACTTGTGATTTAGGGCTATATAAGTAAACATTGATTGATTGATTGATAAATAAACATTTACAGAATATTTATGTGTAAATAACTCATTTCACAACGTATATATCTGCCACTTATAGTCCGGTGCAACTTATACATGGAATCATATATTTTTCTTCTAACATTTAGTGGGTGCGGCTTATATACCAGTGAACCTTATAGTCCATGACTTATAGTCCATGACTTTAGTGGGTGCGGCTTATATACCAGTGAACCTTATAGTCCATGACTTCTGTTTTGTATGATCAGCCGTTTTACAGACACCATTTGGAAACAATGAAGGTATGTAAATAAACATTTACAGAATATTTCTGTGTGAATAACTCATTTCACAACGTATATATGTGCCACTTATAGTCCGGTGCGGCTGGGCATGACGTTAAAGTGCGTCCGGCAGTGGAGGCTCCTCTATGGGGTCTTGGGGCACTAGGAGGTTAACCCCTTTACTACTGTTACCCCAGGTGGCCCTTGGCAAAGGCCTAGTACTTGACCGCCCCCTAGCCAGGGATACGGTGAAGACCTCAACGGCGGAGCAGGCGGAAGACGGTAGATTTAAGAACTACCACAACGGCTGCGATGGCGGAAGAAGGCTGCAGCAGAAAAGGGTCCAGTGGACTCCATGCCACTGGACCCTGACCCGATTCCGTCAAGGATGGTGTGGTGACTGTCTGTGCACCAGTCTCCCCACGTTGAACTAAGTCACGCACAGGCATCCTGCATAAAGGGATACACCCCAACCAGGAGGATCGTCATACTCGTTCGAGTGACCGCCGATGATGATATGGAAACATATTTTTTTTGGTGGGTGCAGCTTATATACCGGTGCGCTCTGTAGTCGGTACCTAACCTTATCTAAAGACAATCATTTCTAAAACTGCTGCTAACAAAGTCATTTTAATACATGTTAAAAGGATTTGATGAACCACATGGGCTCACAAACTATTCCACATTTTTACTCATCTGGCAGATAAACTCTTCACTCTCATTTAGTTTTTTCTATTTTGGTCTCTAATACTCTCTGGGAGGAACATCTGGCTGTTTAAATGCTAAAGTATGGATACTTCCCTCACTAATGTTTTGTCCCCAAAGGTTTTAGATCTGTTTGGAATCATCACAAGGGGGAAAGTAAAACGTGTGGTTCAGGAAACCAAGACAATGATCCCAAGCAGAAACAGTTCTGGGCTGAAAGATCACGTGCGTATTTTCTGATCATGGTTTTGGTCTTTTGTCCCACTGATAATTCAACAAGGGACTGATTTTTCATGAGGACAACAAACCAAAAACATTTGACTTAAAAAAACAAAAACTGGAAAAGCGGTTTTAGAAGCAGAAGCTTCAGACTCTCCAAAGAGTTCAGGTCACGTCAGTCGGTCAAGCAATCAAGCGGAGCAAGCACAGGGTCAATAAACCTGAGCTCAGCAGGTTTGGCACGGTGGCCAGGTTCCAGATCACGCTCGGAAAGGACCTCCACATCTCCAGAACGCTCGCCAGAACACAAAAGTGATGAAATGCTGGTTAATATCTTGGGATACGACTGCTTGGACCTGATGAACCATCGCAGAACACCACCTGACTTTCTTGCAGACCGTGGACACTTTCAATGAACTTGACTTCCCGACAACCGACTGAAGATGTTCAAATGAAATACTAAGTTCACTTCAATCACAGACGGAACATGGTTCTTTTCCTCTTTGGTCCGGAGGACACCACGTCCGCAGTTTCCAAAAACAATTTGAAATGTGGACTCGTCAGACCACAGAACACTTTTCCACTTTGCATCAGTCCATCTACATTTACCATGAATGGATTAACGTGGACCCCGACTTAAACAAGTTGAAAAACTTATTCGGGTGTTACCATCTAGTGGTCAATTGTACGAAATATGCACTGTACTGTGCAATCTACTAATAAAAGTTTCAATCCATCAATCATTCAATCTTAGATGAGCTCGGGCCCAGCAAAGCCGGTGGCGTTTCTGGGTGTTGTTGATAAATGGCTTTGACTTTGCATAGTAGAGTTTTAACTTGCACTTACAGATGTAGCGACCAACTGTAGTTACTGACAGTGGTTTTCTGAATTGTTCCTGAGCCCATGTGGTGATATCCTTTACACACTGATGTGGCTTTTTGATGCAGTGCCGCCTGAGGGATCCAAGGTCCGTAATACCATGGCTTACGTGCAGTGATTTCTCCAGATTCAAACTGGGTCCAGACCCAGAAGTCAATTCATTCCTTTTCTCCCGCTAATCCTGTTCAGGACTGCAGGAGGAAACATGTCCACAATGAGGTCTGACCTTGAAACAAAGCCAGAACCACCTGGCTGTGAGGCAGAGGTGCATACTCCATGTTCCTCAGGGATGGGAACTCTGGGCTGACACCGAAAATGAGGAAACCGGGGCAGAAAATACCGAAATAAATGATTACCATTGCATTAACTTCAAACAAAAATTGAAGATTGTTTCCTCATTTTCGGTGTTTTTGGAAACTGTGGACGTCGTGTCAAAGAGGAAAAGAACCTTCCGGAATGTTCTAGGCGCAAAGTGTAAAAGCCAGCATCTGCGATGGTATGGGGGTGTATTAGTGGCCAAGGCATGGGTAACTTACACCAATGTTTTTCAACATTTTCTGAGCCAAGGCACATATTTTTCATTGAAAAAATCCTGAGGCACACCACAAAGAGAAATCATAAAAAAACGAAACTCAGCAGCCGATATTGACAATAAAAAGTCGTTCTCACAATTGTTGGGTATGACTTTAAGCCATAACACACCATGCATGACTATAGCTCTTGTCTCAAAGTAGGTGTACTGTCACCACCTGTCACATCACACCATGACTTATTTGGACTTTTTTGCTCTTTTCCTGTGTGTAGTGTTTTAGTCCTTGTCTTGCGCACCTATTTTGGTGGCTTTTCCTGTTTTGTTGGTATTTTCCTGCTGCAGTTTCATTTCTTCCCTGAGCGCTATTCTCCGCACCTGCTTTGTTTTCGCAATCGAGACTATATAAGTTGTTTTTATCCTTCCTTGTGGGGACATTGTTGATTGTCATGTCATGTACGGATGTACTTTGTGGACGCCGTCTCTGCTCCACACGCTGTAAGTCTTTGCTCTCGTCCAGCATTTTGTGTTTTGTTTACTTTGCAGCCGGTTGTCATGTCTGTGATCATGTTTTTGTTTGGCCATGTGCTGTTTGGTTTTTGGACACTTAGTTCCTGCTTTTTCACTCCCTTGTTTTGTCACCGTAGCAACCATTAGTTTCACCTGTTTCACATTTTGAGTCACGCACCTGTTTTCACTAATCATGTTTCACTACCAGTATTTAAGCTTGTAGTTGCCAGGCCAGGCCTGGCCCTAACCAATCTGGCGCCCTAGGCAAGATATTAGGTGGCGCCCCCCCACATCGGCAGTGAAGTGTACTCACAAGAAACCGAATAGCTTTGTCTTTGACCTTTTTTTTTACTTAAAGAAAGCAAATTAACATATTATATGAGAATGTTATGTTATGATTATCTTTAACCGAATCACAGCAGTGCTCAAATTAAAAAAACAGCATTCCCTCTCATGTGATATTGCTTAATTAACATTAATGATATGCACTTTAACAACTAGGCTTACAACTATACCAAAGGGGTGGAAAAGTGACTATTACCTGGAGGGCAAACATTAGCTAACCAGAAGGCAATAACAATGTAAACAAAAACACCTGCTTAAAAGATCTAATACAAATGTCCCTGAGGAATGTAAGGTGGGAGTACTGTAATTACCTAACGTTACATTATTATTTTCCATAACAATTTAGCCCTCCTCCACAATATTAACCCGACGTTAAAACAGAACTAGCTATTTATTGATTAGCAATTGCCGAATCATGTAACATTAGCTTAATGCTAAAAAGCCAGGTTACTATCACATTCTGTAACAGACAAATAATTTCATGTAGGCTAACGTTACCTCCCTGCTACCTCTGTCTTTTTCTCGTTTCCCCTCCTCTTTTTTTCTCTTTTTCTTCCCTGGGTACCTGACAGTTTTGGCCGTTTTGACATCTTGTGTTGATTTTTTGATGTGACGTCCAAAAAGAGTCATGGGAAGGGAGGGGGCGCACCGTGCGGGGGTGGCGTAATGTTGTAACAAATAATATTTCTATTAAATAGGTTTTACTTTGCATTTTAATTAACGTGGGATTATTTTTTGTATTTAGAAATAATAGTACCAACTTTTTTCTTTTTTTTTTTTTTTTCTCCAACATTTGTGGCACTGGCGTGGCGCCCCCTGATGGACGGCGCCCTTAGCATTTGCCTATACGGCCTATGCCACGGGCCGGCCCTGTGCCAGGCAGTCGGTCTGGCGACATTATCCTTACTACCCCTGTTACTCCATGTGTTCCATGCCATAGATTCCTGCTCTGCCAAGTAAGTTTTTGTTATTAATGCCACAGTTAGTGACTTTAGTTTCATGTTCATAGTTTCTGCCTTTGTGCTAGATTTGTTTTCTTAGCCAAGTTTTTGTACTTCCGCCTTGTGCGCGCCTTTTGTTTCTTTTGTTAGTGTAAAAATAAATTATGTATTTAACTTCACGCCTTGTCCACTCCAACGATTCTTGCATCTCGGGAAAACGGACATCCCATAGTCCACGTCGTTATGACACCGGTTAAGTTTTAGTTTTGTTCTGCATAGCCATGCCTAAGCTTCAATGATTATAATTACTGGTGTGCAAAAAATATTTTTAACCCAATTAGGTGAAATTACATAATCTCCCACGGCACACCAGACTGTATTTTACGCACACCAGTGTGCCACGGCACAGTGGTTTAAAAACACTGACTTACACATCTGTGAAGGCACCATTAATGCTGAAAGGTACATACAGCTTTTGGAGCAACATATGTTGCCATCCAAGCAACGTTACCATGGACGCCCCTGCTTATTTCAGCAAGACAATGCCAAGCCACGTGTTACATCAACGTGGCTTCATAGTAAAAGAGTGCGGGTACTAGACTGGCCTGCCTGTAGTCCAGACATTGAAAATGTGTGAAGGCTAAAATATGAGAAGGGAGACTGTGGAACAACTTAAGCCAGACCTGGGCATTGTACGGCCCGCGGGCCGCATCCGGCCCTTTGCGCATCCCTGTCCGGCCCGCGTGAGGCCAATCATAAATTACAAAATAAATTTCAAAAAGTATCTATGTCGAGTGTGCAATACAACGGTGCTGCTTTTGTTTTGAAAAGCGTTATTTGTATTACTTCCGTGTGGACGTAAGCGCGTGTGCGATTGTGAGTGAATTGAACGGCGCAATAACAAATGACAAAATAAAGTTTAAAAAACATCTATGTCTTGCGCGCAATACAACTGTGCTGCTTTTATTTTGAAATGTGTTATTTATGCCGTATGTCCGGGGGGAACCTGTGAGTGAAGGTGCATAGAGACAAGTGATGAGACGCTAAAAAGAGAAAAGTTGATGACGAATGGCGTGTTTTGGACTGGCAAGTATTTCTTTACATAAATTAATGGTAAAGCCGTGTGCTTAATTTGTGGTACACAGCTTGCTGTGTTTAAAGAATATCATTTTAATCGCCACTACACGAAGAAACACGAGGGAAAATACCGGAATGTGTCTGATGAAGCGCGCGCAAGGGAGGCTGATGCGTTGATGGTAAAACTGCAAACCCAACAAGGACTTTGTGCCATATTTCACACCCCCAGAGATGCAGCCGTCAGGACAAGTTTCGTCATTTCTCACAAAAGCGCCAGAAAAAGGGAGGCGTTTTCTGACGGAGAGTTTATTAAGGAGTGCTTATTGGACTTTGTTGCGCTGATATGCCCGCGGAGACATGGACTGTTTTTCGCTAACTTTGGATGAGAGCTGTGATGTACGTGACACCTCCAGCTGCTCTTCTTCTTACGTGGGATAACTGCAGACTTTCAAATCACGGAGTAGCTGGCAACCATGCAGTCAATTAAAGAGACAACCACAGGTAATGACTTGTTCACATAGGTAAATGCGTGTTGGGACATGTTAGGACTGAAATGGGACAAGCTGGCAGGTGTGACAATCTAATCCACTTTATTTATATAGCACATTTAAACAACAAAATGTTTCCAAAGTGCTGCACAACAATATTAAAAACAATATTCAAATATTATCCTTAGCTCCACCAATGACTGAATAAAAAGAAAAAACAATTACATATAAAACCAATATAAAAAACAATATAAAATAAATATGATTAAAAACTATTTTTAACAACAGATGGTTGTCCAAATCTGATGGGGAAAAATGTTGGATAATGCAGGATAAAGTGACCATCAAAAGCAATCTGCTTTTGTATAAAGTTAAGTTAGGTTAAATTAAATTATTATTTATTATTATTATTATTATCATCATTATTATTCATCTTACGGTATATCAAAAATAATATTGGGCAAAAATTAATTGAAATATTGTCATGTGGCCCTCCAGCAGTGCTCGGGTTGCTTATGCGGCCCCCGGTGAAAATTAATTGCCCACCCCTGACTTAAGCTGTACATCAAGCAAGAATGGGAAAGAATTCCACTTCAAAAAGGTGTCTCCTCACTTCCCAAACCTTTACTGAGTGTTGTTAAAAGGAAAGGCCATGTAACACACTGGTAAAAATGCCTTTTTTGCAATGTGTTGCTGCCAATAAATTCTAAGTTCATGATTATTTGCAAAAAATAACAAAGTTTCTCAGTGTGAACATGAAATATCTTGTCTTTGCAGTCTATTCAATTGAATATAAGTTGAAAAGGATTTGCAAATCATTGTATTCTCTCTTTATTTACCATTTACACAACGTGACAACTTCACAGCTTTTGGCTTTTGTACATGCAACAATGCAGTGATGAAGTGATGACACGATATGTGATTAGTCTCCTGGCAAGTCCCTGACTTGTGGCAGTTCGCACGTCTTGGCAGAGGTCTGCTCTGTGTTTGTCTCATTATTAGCTTCTTTGCTTGTTGGCGTTAACAGACTGCCGCACTTCCTTTTGATGCGCCCCCCCGCTGTTCCTCTGGATGGAACAAAGATTGGTGTTTGCATCAATTGTCTCAAGCCCTTTTTGTATGGAAAGCATAGAACCTGCGACACAACCACGGCAGCCACAGGCCAAGCGGCGGTGCCAGTCTGATTTCTTTGATTACACACATTTGCAAGCCCGCGCCTGGCAAACACTTGGTGTTGCAGCTGGTAAACGTTTCCTCCCTCTGCCAGGACTCCACGTCCAACTATTGTTGCTGCAAACACGCCTCTGTGTGGTCACCCCCAAGTGTGTCCATGGTTTTCCCACTTGACCGCTGGAGTTAGAGTTACGGCAGACAGGAGCACAGTTGAGTACACAGTTCACAGGGTTACACAAAACCAGATGAAGTACCTATTATTTTGACATACTTATCACAATTAGAGTCCCTCTGGCAATAATTGGACCATAAGTGCATCTGCTCATCATAGTTCACGGACCAACAAATAACAGCTGGCCAATCAAACACGAACACACCATTCCACTGTTCTTCACTTTTGTGAACCCTCTGGCCTTGGCAGAGTCCGAGGCTGTTGGAAGTGACATCGTACTGCTGATAAAAGAGCACCTTTAATGCTGCTCTAAATCTGTAGTTTGACGTAGTTCCTCCCTTGCTGACACTTCACTCAGTCCACGCTCGAATCAGTCATGGTTGTCACTTTGAGGCCGAGCTCTGTCCCCTACCTGTGTTTTATGGCAGCCACAAGGTCGTCACCGCCCCTTTCAGGTCGGACTCAGGCTATGTCTACACTAAGCCGGATAACCCCTTAAACGAATAATTATTTAGCCTAAGCCCCGTTTCGGCCACACTAAATCACCGTTTAAGGTTCCCCTCCTTGGATGACTTATTACACGGGTAAGTGCGCCGTGTAGTTCTTGAATCTCCAGCTCTTAGCTTTGTATGGACTCCTTGATCGTTTACAAACTGAGTTTGGAGAGGATGTGACGCTGGAAAGACTGCGCCCCACACAGGAAGTGACGTCAGCCAGATTCATAATAAAGTGGTTTTGTAACTCGGAGCTAACCACTGGAAATATGGAGGCGAGTCATCCAGACATGCCCGTGTTTCTCCTTCTTCTACATGTACAGACGCTTGTGGAAATCACACATGAATACCTTAAGAGAAAGCCATTGCAGCTATTTGGGATACAACACTTCTCAGACAGCAAGAGAACTTTCCAATGTCAGCTGGGATTCTACTTACCGAAAAACTTTGTCCATTTGTCAAAGGAGAGACAACGAGAATTGCAGGCTCCCGTGTATGTGATAAAAAAGGTAGCGTGTGCTTTGTATTACCTGGCCGTCGAGGGAAGACTAACTACGGAAAACGGCGAATGCATCTGGACTGGCAAAGCAGACTGTATCAGTTATTGTCCGCCATGTATGTCACGGACTCAACGTCTAGGTCCAGAGTATATAAAGTCACCGAAAACGAATGGACAATGAAGGTGAAGGCAAAAGAGTGAGGAGTGTCCTGACCAGATATCTAGATCCCTAGATTGATTAATTGATTTGTTCTTTGTCACATTGTTTACTTTCACATGTTCATTAAAGATTTGATTAATTTATGATGATGTGGTCCTGATGGCTTCAACTGGCCAGGATCTTTAGCTCTCACTGGATCGGTTCACAGCCGAGTGTGAAGCGACTCCAGCACCTCCAAGTCTGAGTCCATGGTCCCCCCCCCCCCCCCCCCCCCCGGGAAAGGGTGGAGTGCCATCTCCAGGTTGGGGAGGAGATCTTGCCCCAAGTGGAGGAGTTCAAGTACCTCGGAGTCTTGCTCACAAGTGGGGGAAGAGTGGATGGTGAGATCGACATGCAAATCGGTGCGACGTCTTCAGTAATGCGGACGCTGTATCGATCCGTTGTGGTGAAGAAGGAGCTGAGCCGGAAGGCAAAGCTCTCAATTTACCGGTCGATCTACGTTCCCATCTTCACCTATGGTCATGAGCTTTGGGTTATGACCGAAAGGACAAGATCACGGGTACAAGCGGCCCAAATGAGTTTCCTCGGCCGGGTGGCGGGTCTCTCCCTTAGAGATAGGGTGAGAAGCTCTGACATCCGGGAGGAGCTCAAAGTAAAGCCGCTGCTCCTCCACATGGAGAGGAGCCAGATGAGGTGGTTCGGGCATCTGGTCAGGATGCCACCTGAACGCCTCCCTAGGGAGGTGTTTGGGGCACGTCCGACTGGCAGGAGGCCAAGGGGAAGACCCAGGACACGTTGGGAAGACTATGTCTCCCGGCTGGCCTGGGAACGCCTCGGGATCCCCCTGGATGAGCTGGACGAAGTGGCTGGGGAGAGGACTTCCCTGCTTAGGCTGCTTCCCCCGCGACCCGACCTCGGATAAGCAGAAGAAAATGGATGGATGGATGGATGGTTGGGCTCAGGTGTGATTCACTACAATAGCGCCCCACAGCACACTGGATTCCAGTTCATTGAAATACCACAACACTGGATATTGTTCAGATAAATTACATTTAATTTAAGAACGTGCACACAAAGCAACACTGGAGGTGACTGTGACGTGCGCATTTTCCGTGCATGCGTATTAGGTCGTGTTACGCAGGCGGACGGAGAAGGTGAGGGGGTCTTAAACGACCATTGCGTGTGTGTGTGTGTGTGTGTGTGGACAAGGATAAGGTTAGGTGGGATTAACCCTGGATAATCTTAGCCGGTTTAGTGTAGAAGGGGCCTCAGTCAATCCCAAAACTCAACTAGCCATTTGTGACATATTTCTTTCCGAAAAGTGCTCAAGTGGTTGAAAGAAATATATGAAGTGGAGGTTCCAGCCTCCCTGAGTCACAAAGAATCATTCTACAGCGACTTGTGCTTTGTTTATATTAAATCCGGAGTATTTCGGAGATGGTGTCAATAAAGTCTAGATTGGTCCTTTCAGATGACAAATATGTGAGAACTCATTCGGAGAATCAACACCTCCAAGTCAGAGTCCATGGTTCTCGCTCGGAAAAGGGTGGAGCGCCTTCTCCATGTCGGGGATGAGATTCTGCCCCACGTGGAAAAGTTCAAGTGCCTTGAGATCTTTTTCATGAGTGAGGAAGACTTGTTCTGGAGACCGACAGGCGGAACAGTGCAGAGTTGGAGTTGATGCGGACTCTGCGTCCGTCCATCGTGGTAAAGACGTTACTGACTCAGTAGGCACAGCTCTCAATTTTACTGGTCTACGTTCCTGTCCTCACCTATGGTCATGAACTGTGGGTTAAAACTGAAAGGACAAGATCACAGAGTGAGTTTTCTCTGTCGGATGGCAGGGGCTCTACCTGAGAGTTCTGTCATTCGGGAGGAGCTCAGAGTAAAACCAGGTCAGGTCTAGTCGCCTCCCAGAGGAGGACTTTAGGGCACGTCCGATTGGAAGAAGGTCTTGGGAAAGACCCAGGACACGTTGGAGTAACAAAGTCTCCCAGCTATCTTGGGAAGGTCTTGGGATCCGATGCAGTTGTTGAGGAGGTCTGGACTGTAAACATTTTAAGTGCTCCTCTTCTGGTCAACATATGAAATAACAAGTGTGTGTAAGATAATGAAATGTGCCCCCTTTGGCCAAAATTAATTAAAAAAAAAAAAAAAATCTATATACAAATATATATATATATATATATATATATATATATATATATATATATATATATATATATATATATATATATATATATATATATATATATATATATATATATGCACGTCCCACTGGGAGGAGGCCCCGCGGCAGGCCAAGGACCAGATGGGGGGATTACGTCTCCTCTCTGGCCTGGGAACGCTTCGGGATTCCCCAGGAGGAAGTCGCAAATGTTGCTCTGGAGAGGGAAGTCTGGGGGTCTCTGCTGGAGCTGTTGTCCCCGCGACCCGATTCCGGATAAGCGGTTGAAGATGGATGGATGGATGGATATATATATATATATATATATATATATATATATATATATATATATATATATGTATATATATATATATATATATATATATATATATATACAGAGACATACTGTAATAAATTTATGTAAATAATGATTTTAAAAACCAATTACAAACAAAATAAATGAACTAAAAGCAGTCTTTTTCTCACAATGTGTCAACTTTTTTCTTATAAAATTGGGAACAATTTCTCATATTCTTTCTGTTTCTGTAATATTGCAATATTTTCTCGTAAAATTTGTACTTTTTAAATGTAAAATTATTACTTTTTATTGCAAAATGGTGACATTTCTGATTTAAAATTCTGACTTTTGTCACAATATTGCCAATTTGTGTTGTTGTTCTTGTAACATAGTGACCTTTTTTGAGTAAAATTATGACTTTTGTCATAATTTTGCCGGGTAGAATTCAGATTATTATTATAATATTGCCAACATCTTAAAGTTTTCTTATAAAATTGTGACTTTTGTCGAGTAAAATGACGACTCTTTTCATAAAATTGCCAAAATGTTAAGCTTTTCCTGTAAAATTGCGACTGTCATCGAGTAAAATTCCAACTTTTATCATAAAAATGCACAAATGTTCAGTTTTTCTTGTAAAATGTTGACTTGCGTTGAGTGAAATGACGACTTTTATTATAATACTAGTTTTTCTTGTGAAATTCCAACTCTTTTTTCACAACAAGCTGTTTTATATATGCATAGTATGTATATATTATTAATGTTGTAAATACACTTCTTTATATATCTAGGAAGGGAGGCATTTGTGTGTGTGTGTGTGTGTGTGTGTGTGTGTGTGTGTGTGTGTGTGTGTGTGTGTGTGTGTGTGTGTGTGTGTGTGTGTGTGTGTGTGTGTGTGTGTGTGTGTGTGTGTGTGTGTGTGTGTGTGTGTGTGTGTGTGTGTGTGTGTGTGTGTGTGTGTGTGTGTGTGTGCGGTCCACAGAGACAAAGATAGTGGGTGACTGACAAGAGTGTTCACTCTGTTTCTTTCATTTTGCTATAAATAATTCAAAAGGTTATTGAGGGATTTTTAACAAACTTTCAGCAAATGTCAGAAATGGAATAATGAACATTTTCATGCAGATCACCCTCTGGACTTTTTTACTTTGGCTAGATGCGGCCTGACGAGGTCTGTTTTCTAGTTGTCGTACTTTATTCTTGGGTTTGATGTGTTCCTGCTGACTCTGCGTGCTGTGCTGCCTAGAAGCTCCAAGATGAATGTCCAGTGGTATGGCCTACACCGAGACGATCAATAACGTTCTGTCTAATCTAATCCATACAACATATTGTACAACAGAATGTCTAGGATGTCGGATATGAATATAAAATGTTGGAAATGGTTCTAAACACTTTTATTGATTTGACCTTTGAGTGTTTTCCAAAGAAGAACTTGTCTTGGTTGGACTATCCCAAGGTGAAAGACATCTTATTTGACCTTGGAGTACAGGGTTGTAAGGAGGACTATCTTCAAATGTTGGTGTGTACGGGGAATAGATGCAACTATTGCTCTAGAAAAGGAGGAATATGATTGGTGGAAACATCAGCTGAGGAAGAAAACGGAATTAAAGAAACAATAACGAAGCAGCATGTGTTGCATAGAAGTGGTGAAGTGTGCATGTAGTGTATATACCACTAAATAATACAGATGTACTGTATATACCACTAAAATAATACAGATGTACTGTATATACCACTAAAATAATACAGATGTACTGTATATACCACTAAATAATACAGATGTACTGTATATACCACTAAAATAATACAGATGTACTGTATATACCACTAAAATAATACAGATGTACTGTATATACCACTAAAATAATACAGATGTACTGTATATACCACTAAATAATACAGATGTACTGTATATACCACTAAAATAATACAGATGTACTGTATATACCACTAAATAATACAGATGTACTGTATATGTCACTAAAATAATACATAGGTATTGTATATACCACTAAAATAATACAGATGTACTGTATATATAACTAAAATAAAACATATGTACTGTATATAACACTAATATAACACAGATGTAGTGTATATACCACTGAAATAATACTGATGTACTGTATATACCACTAAAATAATACAGATGTACTGTATATACCACTAAAATAATATAGATGTACTGTATATATCTCCAAAATAATACAAATGTAGTGTATATATCTCTAAAATAATACAGATGTAGTGTATATATCTCTAAAATAATACAGATGTAGTGTATATATCACTCAAATAAAACAGATGTACTGTATATATCACTAAAATAATACAGATGTCGTGTATATATCACTAATATAATACAGATGTAATGTATATATCGCTAAAATAATACAGATGTACTGTATATATCTCTAAAATAATACAGATGTACTGTATATATCACTAAAATAATACAGATGTACTGTATATATCACTAAAATAATACAGATGTACTGTATATATCACTAAAATAATACAGATATACTGTATATATCTCTGAAATAATACAGATGTAGTGTATGTATCACTAAAATATTATAGATGTATGGTATATATCTCTAAAATAATACAGATGCACTGTATATACACTAAAAATAATATAAATGTACTGTATATATAACTACCATAATACAGATGTACTGTATACATCTCTAAAAAAAATTCAGAGTTATTGTATATATCACCAAAATAATACAGATGTACTGTTTAAATCGCTAAAATAATACAGATGTACTGTATATATCACTAAAATAAAACATATGTACTGTATATAACACTAATATAACACAGATGTAGTGTATATACCACTGAAATAATACTGATGTACTGTATATACCACTAAAATAATACAGAGGTACTGTATATACCACTAAAATAATATAGATGTACTGTATATATCTCCAAAATAATACAAACGTAGTGTATATATCTCTAAAATAATACAAATGTAGTGTATATATCACTCAAATAAAACAGATGTACTGTATATATCTCTAAAATAATACAGATGCACTGTATATACACTAAAATAATATAAATGTACTGTATATATAACTACCATAATACAGATGTACTGTATACATCTCTAAAAAAAATTCAGAGTTATTGTATATATCACCAAAATAATACAGATGTACTGTTTAAATTGCTAAAATAATACAGATGTACTGTATATATCACTAAAAAAATATAGATGTAATGTATATATCTAGTAGAATATAGATGTACTGTATATAGCTCTAAAATAATACAGATATAAGTGTATATACCACTAAACTAATACTGATGTACTGTATATAAAACTATAATTATACAGATGTACTGTAAAAATAACTAAAATATTTACAGAGGTACTGTACATATCTCTACCTAGTACTGACTCATCTTGTGGCACCTGACTTCACGTCCGGTACTACCTAGTACTGACTCATCTTGTGGCACCTGACTTCACGTCCGGTACTACCTAGTACTGACTCTTCTTGTGGCACCTGACTTCACGTCCGGTACTACCTAGTACTGACTCTTCTTGTGGCACCTGACTTCACGTCCGGTACTACCTAGTACTGACTCTTCTTGTGGCACCTGACTTCACGTCCGGTACTACCTAGTACTGACTCATCTTGTGGCACCTGACTTCACGTCCGGTACTACCTAGTACTGACTCTTCTTGTGGCACCTGACTTCACGTCCGGTACTACCTAGTACTGACTCTTCTTGTGGCACCTGACTTCACGTCCGGTACTACCTAGTACTGACTCTTCTTGTGGCACCTGACTTCACGTCCGGTACTACCTAGTACTGACTCTTCTTGTGGCACCTGACTTCACGTCCGGTACTACCTAGTACTGACTCTTCTTGTGGCACCTGACTTCACGTCCGGTACTACCTAGTACTGACTCTTCTTGTGGCACCTGACTTCACGTCCGGTACTACCTAGTACTGACTCATCTTGTGGCACCTGACTTCACGTCCGGTACTACCTAGTACTGACTCATCTTGTGGCACCTGACTTCACGTCCGGTACTACCTAGTACTGACTCATCTTGTGGCACCTGACTTCACGTCCTGTACTACCTAGTACTGACTCATCTTGTGGCACCTGACTTCACGTCCGGTACTACCTAGTACTGACTCATCTTGTGGCACCTGACTTCACGTCCGGTACTACCTAGTACTGACTCTTCTTGTGGCACCTGACTTCACGTCCGGTACTACCTAGTACTGACTCATCTTGTGGCACCTGACTTCACGTCCGGTACTACCTAGTACTGACTCTTCTTGTGGCACCTGACTTCACGTCCGGTACTACCTAGTACTGACTCATCTTGTGGCACCTGACTTCACGTCCGGTACTACCTAGTACTGACTCATCTTGTGGCACCTGACTTCACGTCCGGTACTACCTAGTACTGACTCTTCTTGTGGCACCTGACTTCACGTCCGGTACTACCTAGTACTGACTCATCTTGTGGCACCTGACTTCACGTCCGGTACTACCTAGTACTGACTCATCTTGTGGCACCTGACTTCACGTCCGGTACTATCCTAGTACTGACTCATCTTGTGGCACCTGACTTCACGTCCGGTACTACCTAGTACTGACTCATCTTGTGGCACCTGACTTCACGTCCGGTACTACCTAGTACTGACTCTTCTTGTGGCACCTGACTTCACGTCCGGTACTACCTAGTACTGACTCATCTTGTGGCACCTGACTTCACGTCCGGTACTACCTAGTACTGACTCATCTTGTGGCACCTGACTTCACGTCCGGTACTACCTAGTACTGACTCTTCTTGTGGCACCTGACTTCACGTCCGGTACTACCTAGTACTGACTCTTCTTGTGGCACCTGACTTCACGTCCGGTACTACCTAGTACTGACTCTTCTTGTGGCACCTGACTTCACGTCCGGTACTACCTAGTACTGACTCATCTTGTGGCACCTGACTTCACGTCCGGTACTACCTAGTACTGACTCTTCTTGTGGCACCTGACTTCACGTCCGGTACTACCTAGTACTGACTCTTCTTGTGGCACCTGACTTCACGTCCGGTACTACCTAGTACTGACTCTTCTTGTGGCACCTGACTTCACGTCCGGTACTACCTAGTACTGACTCTTCTTGTGGCACCTGACTTCACGTCCGGTACTACCTAGTACTGACTCTTCTTGTGGCACCTGACTTCACGTCCGGTACTACCTAGTACTGACTCTTCTTGTGGCACCTGACTTCACGTCCGGTACTACCTAGTACTGACTCATCTTGTGGCACCTGACTTCACGTCCGGTACTACCTAGTACTGACTCATCTTGTGGCACCTGACTTCACGTCCGGTACTACCTAGTACTGACTCATCTTGTGGCACCTGACTTCACGTCCTGTACTACCTAGTACTGACTCATCTTGTGGCACCTGACTTCACGTCCGGTACTACCTAGTACTGACTCATCTTGTGGCACCTGACTTCACGTCCGGTACTACCTAGTACTGACTCTTCTTGTGGCACCTGACTTCACGTCCGGTACTACCTAGTACTGACTCATCTTGTGGCACCTGACTTCACGTCCGGTACTACCTAGTACTGACTCTTCTTGTGGCACCTGACTTCACGTCCGGTACTACCTAGTACTGACTCATCTTGTGGCACCTGACTTCACGTCCGGTACTACCTAGTACTGACTCATCTTGTGGCACCTGACTTCACGTCCGGTACTACCTAGTACTGACTCTTCTTGTGGCACCTGACTTCACGTCCGGTACTACCTAGTACTGACTCATCTTGTGGCACCTGACTTCACGTCCGGTACTACCTAGTACTGACTCATCTTGTGGCACCTGACTTCACGTCCGGTACTACCTAGTACTGACTCATCTTGTGGCACCTGACTTCACGTCCGGTACTACCTAGTACTGACTCATCTTGTGGCACCTGACTTCACGTCCGGTACTACCTAGTACTGACTCTTCTTGTGGCACCTGACTTCACGTCCGGTACTACCTAGTACTGACTCTTCTTGTGGCACCTGACTTCACGTCCGGTACTACCTAGTACTGACTCATCTTGTGGCACCTGACTTCACGTCCGGTACTACCTAGTACTGACTCTTCTTGTGGCACCTGACTTCACGTCCGGTACTACCTAGTACTGACTCTTCTTGTGGCACCTGACTTCACGTCCGGTACTACCTAGTACTGACTCTTCTTGTGGCACCTGACTTCACGTCCGGTACTACCTAGTACTGACTCATCTTGTGGCACCTGACTTCACGTCCGGTACTACCTAGTACTGACTCATCTTGTGGCACCTGACTTCACGTCCGGTACTACCTAGTACTGACTCATCTTGTGGCACCTGACTTCACGTCCGGTACTACCTAGTACTGACTCATCTTGTGGCACCTGACTTCACGTCCGGTACTACCTAGTACTGACTCTTCTTGTGGCACCTGACTTCACGTCCGGTACTACCTAGTACTGACTCTTCTTGTGGCACCTGACTTCACGTCCGGTACTACCTAGTACTGACTCTTCTTGTGGCACCTGACTTCACGTCCGGTACTACCTAGTACTGACTCATCTTGTGGCACCTGACTTCACGTCCGGTACTACCTAGTACTGACTCATCTTGTGGCACCTGACTTCACGTCCGGTACTACCTAGTACTGACTCTTCTTGTGGCACCTGACTTCACGTCCGGTACTACCTAGTACTGACTCTTCTTGTGGCACCTGACTTCACGTCCGGTACTACCTAGTACTGACTCATCTTGTGGCACCTGACTTCACGTCCGGTACTACCTAGTACTGACTCATCTTGTGGCACCTGACTTCACGTCCGGTACTACCTAGTACTGACTCTTCTTGTGGCACCTGACTTCACGTCCGGTACTACCTAGTACTGACTCATCTTGTGGCACCTGACTTCACGTCCGGTACTACCTAGTACTGACTCTTCTTGTGGCACCTGACTTCACGTCCGGTACTACCTAGTACTGACTCATCTTGTGGCACCTGACTTCACGTCCGGTACTACCTAGTACTGACTCTTCTTGTGGCACCTGACTTCACGTCCGGTACTACCTAGTACTGACTCTTCTTGTGGCACCTGACTTCACGTCCGGTACTACCTAGTACTGACTCATCTTGTGGCACCTGACTTCACGTCCGGTACTACCTAGTACTGACTCTTCTTGTGGCACCTGACTTCACGTCCGGTACTACCTAGTACTGACTCTTCTTGTGGCACCTGACTTCACGTCCGGTACTACCTAGTACTGACTCTTCTTGTGGCACCTGACTTCACGTCCGGTACTACCTAGTACTGACTCTTCTTGTGGCACCTGACTTCACGTCCGGTACTACCTAGGATACTGACCTCTATCTTGTGGCACCCTGACTTCAC
>NC_084749.1:48973764-49046264 GCF_033978785.1 Entelurus aequoreus | reverse complement strand
TGCTCATCAAAGACTTATTTGGAACATCCCACAGGTGACCGGGCAAATTGGGAACAGGTGGGTGCCATGATTGGGTATAAAAGCAGCTTCCATGAAATGCTCAGTCATTCACAAACAAGGACGGGGCGAGGGTCACCACTTTGTCAACAAATGCCTGAGCAAATTGTTGAAGAACAACATTTCTCAACAAGGAATTTAGGGATTTCACCATCTACGCTCCGTAATATCATCAAAAGGTTCAGAGAATCTGGAGAAATCACTGCACGTAAGCCATGATATTACACACCTTGGATCCCTCAGGCTGTACTGCATCAAAAAGCGACATCAGTGTGTAAAGGATATCACCACACGGGCTCAGGAACACTTCAGAAAACCACTGTCAGTAACTACAGTTGGTCGCTACATCTGTAAGTGCAAGTTAAAACTACTATGCAAAGCCAAAGCCATTTATCAACAACACCCAGAAACGCTTCGCTGGGCCTGAGCTCATCTAAGATGGACTGATACAAAGTGGAAAAGTGTTCTGTGGTCTGACGTGTCCACATTTCAAATAGTTTTTGGAAACTGTGGACGACGTGTCCTCCGGACCAAAGAGGAAAAGAACCATCCGGATTGTTCTAGGGTCAAAGTGTAAAAGGCAGCATGTGTGATGGTATGGGGGTGTATTAGTGGCCAAGACATGGGTAACTTACACATCTGTGAAGGCACCATTAATGCTGAAAGGTACATACAGCTTTTGGGGCAACATATGTTGCCATCCAAGCAACGTTACCATGGACGCCCCTGCTTATTTCAGCAAGACAATGCCAAGCCACGTGTTACAACAGCGTGGCTTCATAGTAAAAGAGTGCAGATACTAGACTGGCCTGCCTGTAGTCCAGACCTGTCTCCCATTGAAAATGTTGAAGGCTAAAATATGAGAAGGGAGACTGTTGAACAACTTAAGCTGTACATCAAGCAAGAATGGGAAAGAATTCCACATCAAAAATGTGTCTCCTCAGTTCCCAAACCTTTACTGAGTGTTGTTAAAAGGAGAGGCCATGTAACACACTGGCAAAAATACCCTGTGAAAACATTTTTGCAATGTGTTGCTGCCATTAAATTCTAAGTTCATGATTATTTGCAAAAAATAAAGTTTCTCAGTGTGAACATGAAATATCTTGTCTTTGCAGTCTATTTAATTGAATATAAGTTGAAAAGGATTTGCAAATCATTGTATTCTATTTTTATTTACCATTTACACAACGTGACAACTTCACTGCTTTTGGATTTTGTAATAAAAAATATTTGACATTTTTCTTCATTTTTTTCCCACCTACAATGTGTGTTAAAATCTTGATCCCTATCTTTGCCATGCCTGCCAACAATTACAGTTTTCCCGTAAAGAGTACGGTTTTTGATCATCCAGTGGTAAAAACTACGGTTTTCCATTAAAAATGATGAAGTTAAAAAGCTACGTAGCAAAGCAACTCCACGGGCAAGGGACAAACTATACGGGAAACATCAATGATGATTGGTTGGTTTACGTATAAGAACATCATGATTGGTTGGTTGTTTACTATGATGAGTCACCATTGGTTGAGATTAGAGCAAAGCATTAGGGACAGGCCAATCAGAGGCAAGATATGTTATTTCATGCTATGAGTCACAAATGGCTATTGAGATAAAGGAAGTTGGCTAATAGAATAAACATATTTTGTACTCGTTATGATTTTTGCATTTGGAGCAGTTAGAAGTGGAGAGGGAGTCGAAGAGACAGAAATTGGCTATAAAATCCAAGGCGGAATCCACGAAAGCAGAAACAAAAAGTAAAATGTAAGCTGTTCAGAAATTTGCCAAGAAGGGTCATGTCAGAGCCATCAAAACTAAAATGCCAAAGTAATGTGTAAATAATGTCAATAACTAGATGAATGAAGTGAAGTAAACACTAGTAAGGTTGTAAATACTGTATAGAGTAGGCTAACCCATGTGGTTCCTGTGGATGTGAACATAATTACTGTAGTGACTAAATAACATAGTGACTGAAACAAAGTAATGTGTAAATAATGTCAATAACTAGATGAACTGTATGTGGCTGTGAAGTGAACACTGGTAAGGTTGTAAATACTGTATAGAGTAGGCTAACCCATGTGGTTCCTGTGGATGTGAACACAAGTTGTAATTACTGTAGTGACTAAATAACATAGTGACTGAAACAAAGTAATGTGTAAATAATGTCAATAACTAGATGAACCATCTGTGGCTGTGAAGTGAACACTAGTAAGGTTGTACATACTGTATAGAGTAGGCTAACCCATGTGGTTCCTGTGGATGTGAACATAATTACTGTAGTGACTAAATAACATAGTGACTGAAACAAAGTAATGTGTAAATAATGTCAATAACTAGATGAACCATCTGTGGCTTTGAAGTGAACACTAGTAAGGTTGTACATACTGTATAGAGTAGGCTAACCCATGTGGTTCCTGTGGATGTGAACACAAGTTGTAATTACTATAGTGACTAAATAACATAGTGACTGAAACAAAGTAATGTGTAAATAATGTCAATAAGTAGATGAACCATCTGTGGCTGTGAAGTGAACACTAGTAAGGTTGTAAATACTGTATAGAGTAGACTAACCCATGTGGTTCCTGTGGATGTGAACAAAATTACTGTAGTGACTAAATAACATAGTGACTGAAACAGACAAAGTAATGTGTAAATCATGTCAATAACTAGATGAACTGTATGTGGCTGTGAAGTGAACACTAGTAAGGTTGTAAATACTGTATAGAGTAGACTAACCCATGTGGTTCCTGTGGATGTGAACATAATTACTGTAGTGACTAAATAACATAGTGACTAGTAAGGTTGTAAATACTGTATTAATGGTAAATGGGTTATACTTATATAGCGCTTTTCTATCTTCAAGGTACTCAAAGCGCTTTGACACTATTTCCACATTCACCCATTCACACACACATTCACACACTGATGGCGGGAGCTGCCATGCAAGGCCCTAACCACGACACATCAGGAGCAAGGGTGAAGTGTCTTGCTCAAGGACACAACGGACGTGACGAGGTTGGTAGAAGGTGGAGATCGAACCAGGAACCCTCAGCTTGCTGGCACGGCCACTCTCCCAACTGCGCCACGCCGTCCCCAGAGTATAGAGTAGGCTAACCCATGTGGTTCCTGTGGATGTGAACACAAGTTGTAATTACTGTAGTGACTAAATAAAATAGTGACTGAAACAGACAAAGAATGTGTAAATAATGTCAATAACTAGATGAACCATCTGTAGCTGTGAAGTGAACACTATTAAGGTTGTAAATAGTGTAAAGAGTAGGCTAACCCATGTGGTTCCTGTGGATGTGAACACAAGTTGTAATTACTGTAGTGACTAAATAACATAGTGACTGACACAAAGTAATGTGTAAATAATGTCAATAACTAGATGAACCATCTGTGGCTGTGAAGTAAACACTTGTAAGGTTGTAAATACTGTATAGAGTAGGCTAACCCATGTGGTTCCTGTGGATGTGAACATAATTACTGTAGTGACTAAATAACATAGTGACTGAAACAGACATAGTAATGTGTCAATAAGTAGATGAACCATCTGTGGCTGTGAAGTGAACAGTAGTAAGGTTGTAAATACTGTATAGAGTAGGCTAACCCATGTGGTTCCTGTGGATGTGAACATAATTACTGTAGTGACTAAATAACATAGTGACTGAAACAGACATAGTAATGTGTAAATAATGTCAATAACTAGAATAACCATCTGTGGCTGTGAAGTGAACACTAGTAAGGTTGTAAATACTGTATAGAGTAGGCTAACCCATGTGGTTCCTGTGGATGTGAACACTAGTTGTAATTACTGTAGTGACTAAATAACATAGTGACTGAAACAAAGTAATGTGTCAATAATGTCAATAAGTAGATGAACCGTCTGTAGCTGTGAAGTGAACACTTGTAAGGTTGTAAATACTGTATAGAGTAGGCTAACCCATGTGGTTCCTGTGGATGTGAACATAATTACTGTAGTGACTAAATAACATAGTGACTGGAACAGACAAAGTAATGTGTAAATAATGTCAATAACTTGATTAACCATCTGTGTCTGTGAAGTGAACACTAGTGAGGTTGTAAATACTGTATAGAGTAGGCTAACCCATGTGGTTCCTGTGGATGTAAACACAAGTCGTAATTACTGCAGTGACTATGTAACATAGTGACTGAAATAAAGTAATGTGTAAATAATGTCAATGACTAGATGAACCATCTGTGGCTGTGAAGTGAACACTAGTAAGGTTGTAAATACTGTATAGAGTAGGCTAACCCATGTGGTTCCTGTGGATGTGAACATAATTACTGTAGTGACTAAATAACATAGTGACTGAAACAGACATAGTAATGTGTCAATAAGTAGATGAACCATCTGTGGCTGTGAAGTGAACACTAGTAAGGTTGTAAATACTGTATAGAGTAGGCTAACCCATGTGGTTCCTGTGGATGTGAACACAACTTGTAATTAATGTAGTGACTAAATAACATAGTGACTGAAACAAAGTAATGTGTAAATAATGTAAATAACTAGATGAATGAAGTGAAGTGAACACTAGTAAGGTTGTAAATGCTGTATATAGTAGGCTAACCCATGTGGTTCCTGTGGATGTCAACATAATTACTGTAGTGACTAAATAACATAGTGACTGAACCAAAGTAATGTGTAAATAATGTCAATAACCAGATGAACCGTCTGTGACTGTTAAGTGAACACTAGTAAGGTTGTAAATACTGTATAAAGTAAGCTAACCCATGTGGTTCCTGTGGATGTGAACATAATTACTGTAGTGACTAAATAACATAGTGACTGAAACAGACATAGTAATGTGTAAATAATGTCAATAAGTAGATGAACCATCTGTGACTGTGAAGTGAACACTAGTAAGGTTGTAAATACTGTATAAAGTAAGCTAACCCATGTGGTTCCTGTGGATGTGAACATAATTACTGTAGTGACTAAATAACATAGTGACTGAAACAGACAAAGTAATGTGTAAATAATGTCAATAAGTAGATGAACCATCTGTGGCTGTGTAGTGAACACTAGTAAGGTTGTAAATACTGTATAGAGTAGGCTAACCCATGTGGTTCCTGTGGATGTGAACATAATTACTGTAGTGACTAAATAACATAGTGACTGGAACAGACATTTGGATAAATGGGCTATGTATTTATGCCATTATGTTCAATTCTTTTAACACTAGAACATCTTTAAATGGGGTTTTTTTAATTGCTAATTTTTGCATGTTCAATTGCTGAAAAAACAGAACCTTGGCTTATTTTCCCGAAGTTAAATCACAGGAGATGCACTGTTGATGTCGCTTCCTCTGCAGGCTGTGACAAACGTTTGCCGGAGGTCACGAGAGGACGCTCGCCGTGTCGGAACTATTGTGGAGCAAACTAGGAGGAGTGAAGAGTTCAGGCTCTCAGAAGCACAATTCAAATTCACATTTGCATAAGTGAGGCTCCTCCGACAGACAAAAAGGGAGACAAAACAGTCCCTGCTGGCTTTGGGAGACCAGCAGTTTGGTGAATGTCAGTAAAAATGTAGATTTTGTTCCTTTTAGCCTTTTCATCATCAGCCCGTCGTCATGCATGGAGGCCAAGATATAATTACACACTCTGTTGAGGCGGGGCTGAAGAATGGCTGCCTTTATTCAGATCTTAATAACATCAACAATGAGCAGTAAACACCTCTGCTCTTCACAGTATTTACAAAACAATCTTCTTTTTTTTCAACTTTGACGTGTTGTCATTTCCCTGAAGGAATGTTAAATACACGTTTTTTGTAAATGTTGTCCACCCTCCACAATCCTGACGTGAGACAAGAACACGCCTGCTTTGTGAGCCACCTCTTGCTAGCAGTTTTTCACTATCGAGAATGCAAAGTAAAAGGGAAAGGCGTGTCCTTGTCTCACTGAGGGATTGTGGATGATGAGCATGTTTGCTACAATATTGCAGTTGTCCTTTGTGGATTTTATCTGGTATTTTTACTAGCGTGACAATAAGAAGTAATAATAATAATAATAATAATAATTAGTCTGTAAAATATCACTAGATTCTTTCCTAAAACAACAGCTTCACAAGTTGTGCACATTTAGAAAATCAGTCCAAGTATTGTTGTTATAATAGAATACACATTAAAATGAAACCCAATAACATGATGCCAGTCATATTAATAAACATACTCACCTCTCTGTTAAGCGGCAAGGCTGAAAACCAACATTGAATGCTCGTGACTTTCGGTACCTCAGGCGGTACGGCGTCAAAAAGCGACATCGGTGTGTAAAGGATATCGCCACATGGGCTCAGGAACACTTCAGAAAACCACTGTCAGTAACTACAGTTGGTCGCTACATCTGTAAGTGCAAGTTAAAACTCTACTATGCAAAGCCAAAGCCATTTATCAACAACACCCAGAAACGCCGCCGGCTTCTCTGGGCCCGAGATCATCTAAGATGGACTGATGCAAAGTGAAAAAGTGTTCTGTGGTCTGACGAGTCCACATTTCAAATTGTTTTTGGAAATATTCGACATTGTGTCATCCGGACCAAAGAGGAAAAGAACCATCCAGACTTATCGATGCAAAGTGTAAAAGGCAGCATGTGTGATGGTATGGGGGTGTATTAGTGCCCAAGACATGGGTAACTTACACATCTGTGAAGGCACCATTAATGCTGAAAGGTACATACAGCTTTTGGAGCAACATATGCTGCCATCTAAGCGCTGTCTTTTTCATGGACGCCCCTGCTTATTTCAGCAAGACAATGCCAAGCCACATTCAGCACGTGTTACAACAGCGTGGGTTAGTAAAAAAAAGAGTGCGGGTACTTTCCTGGCCCGCCTGCAGTCCAGACCTGTCTCCCATCGAAAATGTGTGGCGCATTATGAAGCCTAAAATACGACAGCAGAGACCCCCGGACTGTTGAACGACTGAAGCTCTACATAAAACAAGAATGGCAAATAATTCCACTTTCAAAGCTTCAACAATTAGTTTCCTCAGTTCCCAATCATTTATTGAGTGTTGTTAAAAGGAAAGGCCATGTAACACAGTGGTGAACATGCCCTTTCCCAACTACTTTGGCACGTGTTGCAGCCATGAAATTCTAAGTTAATTATTATTTGCAAAAAAAAAAATCAAGTTTATGAGTTTGAACATGAAATATGTTGTCTTTGTAGCATATTCAACTGAATATGGCTTGAAAAGGATTTGCAAATCATTGTATTCCGTTTATATTTACATCTAACACCATTTCCCAACTCATATGGAAACGGGGTGTGTACCATTTACACAACGTGACGACTTCACTGCTTTTGGCTTTTGTAATTGTTGATTGACTGGTTTCCCGTGTGTTTGTGTTAATCCAAATGAGGTCATGTTTGGAGTCCGAGAGTATAAAGTGAGGTGTAGATTGTCAGGTCTTATAATCACCAGGGTGGAAGACTGAACACGCGCTTGTTAGATCCACTCTTCTACGTGACTGCCAGGTCTTCTGAAGGGTCTGAGGATGGAACTAACCTTCCTGTTTCCACCTGAGACCTCCACACAGTGTTGTGTACAAGTCAAGGACTGGGACTTAAATGCATTTCCACCAGAGGGACCATTTGAACAATCACCGTGTTTTCGCTCACCTTTGCGGTCAAAAAGGTTCCAGTTTGTACTCCGGCATGGTGGCAGGAACTCACCAGGGGCCGTACTTATCAAGCTTCTTAGAGTGCCATTTTACACTTAAGTCCTGAGAATTTGCGAAATTTAGTCCTACTCTCAAACTTAAGAATAAAAGCTTTTCATCAACGTTCTTAAGTCTAAGAATCACTCCTACTCTCCACGATATTTAAGAGACCTTCAGAGGTGTCTTAAGTGGTTAGGAGTTGCCAGCAGGGGATGGCACTGAGGCGAGAGAGACGTGCGCGAACGTTCAGGGAACGGAACAATGTTTTTGGTTTTTTTTTATGACGAGCAGCTGATCAAACGGTATCGTTTAGACAGAGCGGATATTATTTTTGTCACAGATTTAATACTTTTCGATTCCTTGTTGATTTCTGCATGTGTCTGCAGTGGGCTAGTATATATAGAGCCACCCACACCAGTTTCAAATTAGTTGCCTAATTAATGAATTGGAAAGAAAATGTTATGACAGTAGCGTATGTGTGTGGCCGTGAGGTGAGTGACGTCAGTGAGTGTGTGGGCGAGAGAAGAGAGGGAGCGGTAGCGTGAGTGCCGGCGGGGACTAGTTTGTTTTGTATTATTTTGTAGTTTATTGTCAAAATATACACTCCCATTGTCCACTTAAATATTTCCAGGATATTTCTTTATTCTTAGACAACGGATTCCCTTCCGTGATTGGTCATTTCTATGGACACAGAAATGACGTCACCTAAAATTGCGTTTACGGCACATAGTAATGTCGTAATTCAGCTCTGAGTGTGACACTTAAGATTCAGTCCTACACTTCGCTGAAAGTGTGAGTAAGACGCTTGATAACTAACTTTTAAGTGCAGCTTTCAGCCAAGAATTTATTTACTCTTAAGTCAACTCTTAGCAGACTTCTTAGGAGTCATTCTAAGAAGCTTGATAAGTACGGCCCCTGGTTTACTGTTGATTAGGACCACCATCACCTGGTGTGCAAAGGTGAACATTACCAATCTGAGGCCGTACTTATCAAGCTTCTTAGAATGACTCCTAAGAAGTCTGCTAAGAGTTGACTTAAGAGTAAATACATTCTTGGCTGAAAGCTGCACTTAAAAGTTAGTTATCAAGCGTCTTACTCACACTTTCAGCGAAGTGTAGGACTGAATCTTAAGTGTCACACTCAGAGCTGAATTACGACATTACTATGTGCCGTAAACGCAATTTTAGGTGACGTCATTTCTGTGTCCATAGAAATGACCAATCACGGAAGGGAATCCGTTGTCTAAGAATAAAGAAATATCTTGGAAATATTGAAGTGGACAATGGGAGTGTATATTTTGACAATAAACTACAAAATAATACAAAACAAACTAGTCCCCGCCGGCACTCACGCTACCGCTCCCTCTCTTCTCTCGCCCACACACTCACTGACGTCACTCACCTCACGGCCACACACATACGCTACTGTCATAACATTTTCTTTCCAACTCATTAATTAGGCAACTAATTTGAAACTGGTGTGGGTGGCTCTATATATACTAGCCCACTGCAGACACATGCCGAAATCAACAAGGAATCGAAAAGTATTAAATCTGTGACAAAAATAATATCCGCTCTGTCTAAACGATACCGTTTGATCAGCTGCTCGTCATCAAAAAAAACAAAACATTGTTCCGTTCCCTGAACGTTGGCGCATGTCTCTCTCGCCTCAGTGCCATCCCCTACTGGCAACTCCTAACCACTTAAGACACCTCTGAAGGTCTCTTAAATATCGTGGAGAGTAGGAGTGATTCTTAGACTTAAGAACGTTGATAAAAAGCTTTTATTCTTAAGTTTGAGAGTAGGACTAAATTTCGCAAATTCTCAGGACTTAAGTGTAAAATGGCACTCTAAGAAGCTTGATAAGTACGGCCCCTGGTCTTTTGTTCCGTGTCAGTAAACCATCAACTCCTGGGGTTGTCCCATACCAACATTTTGGCACCGGCACCAAAATGTATTTCGATACTTTTCTAAACAAAGGGGACTACAAAAAATGTCATTATTGTCTTTATTGCAACAAAAAATGTTAGTGTACATGAAACATATGTTTATTATTGTCATTTAGTCCTTAAATAAAATGTTGAACATACTAGACAACTTGTCTTTTAGTAGTAAGTAAACAAACAAAGACTCCTAATTAGTAGAACTCGTCCATAAGACGGCAAACACAAAACACTAAAACATTTTATGGGAATTTGCTTGTTTTTTGTTTTGTTTTTTGTTACTATTTTTATTATGGCTGTTATCGGAGAATAATTCATAAATTAGCCGCACCGTCTATAAAGCCGCAGGGTTCAAAATGTAGGAAACAAAATTAGCAGTTTATAGTCCTGAATTTACAGTACGTATTTTCCGGTATATAATCCGCACCCACTAAATTTTAGAAGAAAAAAATGTATGTTTCATATATTAGCCGCACCAGACTATAAGTGGCAGATATGTACGTTCTGATATGAGTTATTTACAAACATATTCTGTAAAAGTTTATTTACATACCTTCATTGTTTCCAAATGAATCAATGTAGTATCTGTTAGTCTACAAAATAACATGTTTTTCCCCCATTTGGTGGAAGATTACTGTATTTACCAGACTACAAAATGCACCGGTAAATAAGTCGCACCCGCTAAATTTTACAAGAAAAAAATATTTTTTTTCCATATATTAGTCGCACCAGACTATAAGTCTCAGATATATACGTTGTGAAATGAGTTATTTACACAGAAGTATTCTTTAAATGTTTATTTACATACCTTCATTGTTTCCAAACGGTGTCTGTAACAAGGCAGTAAAACGGCTGATCAAACAAAACAGACGTCATGGTCATGGACCCACTAGCTGCGCAAGCTAGCTCTCCAATCAGCTAAACAGACTCAATAACTCCACGCTGACGTTTTGGTGAATTTACTGAGGAATTAGTCTGCTGACGCATGCAGTAACATATTGTGTCATTTATACACCTATTATTTTGTCTAAATTATAAAGGACAAACTGTAAAAATGGATTACTAATCTACTTGTTCATTTACTGTTAATATCCGCTTATTTTCTGTTTGAACATGTTCTATCTACACTTCTGTTCAAATGTAATAATCACTTACTCTTCTCTTCTTTGATACTTGACATTAGTTCTGGATGATACCACACATTTAGGTATCGATGCGATACCAAGTAGTTACAGGATCATACATTGGTCATATTCAAAGTCCTCATGTGTCCAGGGACGTATTTACTGGCTTTATAAACATAATGTGAATTTTTTAAAAAGGAAAAAAGATTTTGTGACGCTAAAAAATATCGATGTAATCATAGTAGTGTCGACTAGCTACTCTCCTACACTTGGTATCATTACCGTAGATGTCAGGTGTAGATTCACCCATGGCATTTGTTTACATTGTGATGCCGGTGAGCTACGGTGTGTAGTGAAGCATGTTTAGTTATCCTTCGTCCTGCAGTGATAATGGTACTTGTAAGAAACTTGCTTTATTTGTCGCCATGGAGACCAGGATTAGTGATTTAGAAGTAGCTAAAACACTGCAGATGGACGTTAGCCGCTAGCAGGCTAGCCATGTTTTAAAGCATCTCTTCCTGAGGGTGTTTCAGTGTTATAACTTCACCTTTATCTTGACTTTTTACACCAAAATGCATCCATTCTCCCTTTTCTGTCTACACACTGTGTCTGCTTGTAAGTACTCTGTGTGTGTGCGCTGCCCAACATGCTCCTCTGCTCATGACGTGACGACGCACCGTCCTGACCGTAAATAAAAAAACGGTACTTTTTAGAGGCGGTATAGTACCAAATATGATATCATTAGTATGGCGGTACTATACTAGTACTGGTATACCGTAGAACTCCATGAGCTGCCAACAAAAAGCCCAAGCAGAAATGCTCCAATGCATGTTTTGCTCAGGTATTTTAGACGTCAACAATGGTACACTTAAAAGGAGTCATTTAACGTCACGCTGTTTGTGAAGTACTTAAACCGACGATCATTTCTTGCGTCTAATAGTGATTGAGTCTGCTATTATGATAATGAATGACATCCAGCCGGGAAGTGAGACACAACAAACACAACAGCTTGGTTAAATAAATCCCTGCAAACTGTCACCGCGTTATAAATATATTGAACTGAACTAAACAGCAACAGTGGACCATTCAGGACTAGAACAGTTACTTAGTTTACAGTCCTCGACTAAGGATTTTTATAGGGAATGAAATTGTCAGAGTTTGCTTATAGTCGACGATCAGTTGAATCTGTAGCGTCTTTGTGTTCTTTTTTTTTAAGAGACAAGTAAAGAAACGGTGATGGTATGTACCATATTTTTTTACGGACTATAAAGTTCACTCGTATATAAATCGCACCCACTAACTGTTACAAGAAAAATATAGTTTTCCATATATAAGCTGCACCGGACTATAAATCGCTGATATATATGCTGTGAAATGTGTTATTTAGACAGAAATATTCTTTAAATGTTTATTTGCATACCTTCATTGTTTCCAAATGAAGCGATGTAGTATCTGTTAGTCTACAAAATATCCACCGTTTGGTGGAAGAATACCGTATTTTCCAAACTACAAAGCGCACCAGTATATAAGTCGCACCCACTAAATGTTACAAGACAAAAATATATGTTTCCATATATTAGTCGCATCGGACTATAAGTCTCAGATATATATGTTGTGAAATTAGTTATTTACACAGAAATAGTCTGTAAAAGTTTATTTGCATACCTTAATTGTTTCCAAATGAAGCAATGTAGTATCTGTTAGTCTACAAAATAACATGCTTTTTCCCCCCATTTGGTGGAAGATTACCGTATTTTCCAGACTACAAAGCACCCACTAAATTTTACAAGAAAAACAATTATTTTTCCATATATTAGTCACATCAGACTATAAGTGGCAGATATATACGTTGTGAAATGAGTTATTTACACAGAAATATTCTGTAAATGTTTATTAACATACCTGAATTGTTTCCAAATGAAGCAATGTAGTATCTGTTAGTCTACAAAATAACATGTTTTTTACCCCCATTTGGTGGAGGATTACCGTATTTTCCAGACTACAAAGCACACTAAATTTTACAAGAAAAACAATTATTTTTCCACATATTAGTCGCATCAGACTATAAGTGGCAGATATATACGTTGTGAAATTAGTTATTTACACAGAAATATTCTGTAAATGTTTATTAACATACCTTAATTGTTTCCAAATGAAGCAATGTAGTATCTGTTAGTCTACAAAATAACATGTTTTTTATCCCCATTTGTTGGAGGATTACCGTATTTTCCAGACTACAAAGCACACTAAATTTTACAAGAAAAACAATTATTTTTCCACATATTAGTCGCATCAGACTATAAGTGGCAGATATATACGTTGTGAAATGAGTTATTTACACATAAATATTCTGTAAATGTTTATTTACATACCTTCATTGTTTCCAAATGAAGCAATGTAGTATCTGTTAGTCTACAAAATAAAATGTTTTTCCCCCCCATTTGGTGAAAGAATACCGTATTTTCCAAACTACAAAGCGCACTGATATATAAGTCGCACCCACTAAACTTTACAAAAAAAAAAAAGTTCCATACATTAGTCGCACCGGACTACAAGTCTCAGATATGTATGTTGTGAAATGAGTTATTTACACAGACATATTCTGTAAATGTTTATTTACATACCTTAATTGTTTCCAAATTAAGCAATGTAGTATCTGTTAGTCTACAAAATAGCATGTTTTTTCCCCCCCATTTGGTGGAAGATTACCGTATTTACCAGACTACAAAGTGGACTTTATAGGTGTATTTGCTTGGTTTTTTTACCATTTGTATTATGGCTGTTATTGGAAAATAATTTATAAATGATCCGCACCATCTAATAAGCTGCAGGGTTCAAATGTAGGAAAAAATTAGCAGTTTATAGTCCGGAATGTACACTACCTATTTTCCGGTATATAATCCGCACCCACTAAATTTTAGAAGAAAAAAAATATGTTTCATATATTAGCCGCACCAGACTATAAGTCGCAGATACATATGTTGTGAAATGAGTTATTTACACAGAAATATTCTGTAAATGTTTATTTACATACCTTAATTGTTTCCAAATGAAGCAATGTAGTATCTGTTAGTCTACAAAATAACATGTTTCCCCCCCTATTTGGTGGAAGAGTACCGTATTTACCAGACAACAACGTGCACCGATATATAAGTCGCACCCGCTAAATTTTACAAGAAAAAAAATGTTTTCCATACATTAGTCGTACCGGACTATAAGTCACAGATATATACGTTGTGAAATGAGTTATTTACACATAAATATTCTGTAAATGTTTATTTACATACCTTCATTGTTTCCAAATGGTGTCTGTAACACGGTAGTAAAACGGAAGATAAGACAAAACAGAAGTCATGGTCGTGGACTCGCTATCTGCGCAAGCTAGCTCTCCAATCAGCTAAACAGACTCAATAACTCCACGCTGACGTTTTGCTGAATTTACTGAGGAATTGGTGAAAGTGAAACAATACGCGGTAGAGATTGAATATAAAAAAGCTTGTTGTGAAAAATGAGTTGGAATTTCACAAGAAAAAGGTCACAATTTCACAAGAAAAAGGTCACAATTTCAGAAGAAAAACTTAGAATGTTAGCAGTATTATGATAAAAGTCCTCATTTTACTCAACGCAACTCAAAATTTTACAAGAAAAACTGAACATTTGTGCAATATTATGATAAAAGTTGTAATTTTACTCAATAGCAGTCGCAATTTTACAAGAAAAGCTTAACATTTTGGCAATTTTATGAAAAGTGTCGTGATTTTACTCAACAAAAGTCACAATTTTATAAGAAAACTTTAAAATGTTGGCAATATTCTAATGATAATCTTAATTTTACTTGGCAAAATTATGACAAAAGTCCTAATTTTACTCCAAAAATTGTACTATTTTACAAGAACAACAAAATAATTGGCAACATTGTGATAAAAGTCAGAATTTTAAATGACAAATGTCACCATTTTGCATTAAAAAGTAATCATTTTACATAAAAAAGTAATTATTTTATGAGAAAATATTGCAACATTACAGAAACAGAAAGAATATGAGAAATTGTTCCCAATTTTATAAGAAAAAAGTCGACACATTGTGAGAAAAAGACTGCTTTTCAATTTCTTACACACACTTGTTATTTCATATGTTGACCAGAGGAGGAGCACTTTTAAAAGCGACACACAGTCAATGTGAAAAATCCCTCCTTTTTGGGACCACCCTCATTTTGACAGATTTCACCACAAATGAGACATTGTCTATTAGATGCAATGTTATTGATTTATGTCATCACTTGTTCACACCTCCTCATATGGAAGATACTTTTCCTTCTTTGTGTCTCAAGAAGGGTAGGAATACAAGGACACACACACACACACACATGCTTACCACTTCTGACACAATTACGCTTTAAAATCAAACCTCCAATAAATGACAATAAAGTGTCTTCATGACAGTCAGGTCATGTGACCGCCCCTTCTTATTAATCCAACATATTGATCAGTCACAGAATCAACACCTATTTGGTCATTTCTGTGTAAAGTGTGTTGTTGTCGTTCTGTGTTGCGGTCTTGTCTGCATCGACTTCTGGGGCACAACTTGCTCCGCCGACGACTCGGCTCACAGCGGTAGTGAGCGCCGAGGTCTTTGGTTCCTGTCAGCCGCACTCGGTCACACCTTGTGCACCCCCGTTAATTGTGTTCCAAGAAATTAGCATCAACTCGTTAACTTTGATAGCACTAATAATAATAATATTTTGCCAGGGCTGCTAACTCGTAAAAGTGTTACCGGTGAAAAGGATTTACGTGAGCTGAGTCACCGGAGCTCCTGTCCTTCATAACCCAGAGTTCTAGACCTCTGACACGGTTCTAATGTCAGCAGGAGACTGGTTTTAGTGTTAAGTGGTTTTCAGGCAGGCTACAAGCTTTTATGGGGTACACGTGAAAAAATAACACATTAGCAGGGAGGTAAGCTCAGAACTTCTGGCGCCAATCACGCCCACCTTCTTGGTGGCCACGAATGTGGCCTTTCCGCGGTGGCCCGCCTTGCCTGCGGCAGCGGCGTTCCATTCGCCACCACCACCTGACTCGTCCCCGTTGGATTCGGGGACACGTGGCCTGGCAACCCTCCACCAAGACCTCCCTCCACCCTCCCTTGACTTGTGAACTGCCTTGTAGTTGGGGGGGTTTTAGTTTTTCCAGGGGACATCTGGAATCTGTCCCTTAAGGGGGGGCTACTGTTATGATCCGCTGCCCGGATCATATTTCTGTTTTTGTTTTCTTGTCACATGTGTTTTCAGCACCTTGAGTTTTGTTAGTTTCTGTTGCCATGACTGCAGATTGCTCACACCTGCCTCTGGTTAGTGTTCGGGACGTGCACCTGTTGCCCGGGCGCTAATCAGAGGGCTATTTAGTTTATGCGCTGGCCTCACTCGGTCTGACTTGCTAGTTTGTTTTCATACAACAGTTGACGACGTTCGATTCCTGCTAAATTCCTGCTAGCTCCCACGCTAGCCCATTTGCTTGCTAGCTCCCACTCTAGCCCATTTAGTTTTTGCCTTTTGTGCTATGTGCACGTCTTTGTTTTTTCCCTGCTATGATTTGTTCTTAAATAAATAATTTTCCTACCTGCAAGCTGTGTCCGAAGCCGTCTGCATCCCTGGGAGAACGACATTTCGCATCACTATGCGAACCAGTCATCACATAAATGTTTCCATGTCCCGGGCTAGCGTTATCGACTCACTCTGTTTCAGTACGGTGCAGACTAGCAATGCTACGCTCCAGTTTCTTCACCGAGTTAGCTAGCTACACACTCTTTTTTTTTGACGATGCATTCCTTTAATTCCACAAACCTCATCCACTTCTTCTTCTCAGCGCCGTCCTTCGCACTCGCTCTCGTCGCAAAAACCAAGTTATGTCCGTCTCTCGCGGATGTTTGTTCTCGCGGTGTTCACTGTGACATTCACGAGGGGAGGCTGGTAAAGGGAATTTTGGGCTCGCATAACAATTAAAGGTGCCATATGTAATAATGTGGACAGAAATGGTACTGCAATCACGGTCAAACGTCTGTAGTCCCCTCCCCCGCTCCCTGACTGAGGTTGCCAGATACGCAGCCGAATCCTGCTGGATGGACTGGACTACTCCAAGGAACTTCAAACTCCCACTGCCTCTTACTAGGGGTTGAGGTCTGGGACCATAATAGCTGAATAGACAATCGTTTTGTCATTAACAAATCTCTAACAAACACATTTTAGTCATAAATGAGGCTATTTTCAGGAAGAAGTAATTACAATATGCATGTATGTCCATTTCTCATTGACCGGGCTAGCATGCTAACATTGGTTGCAGGAACATACTAGCTCTTTTAGACAAGATCATAGACTGTATTGGACAATATAGTTGACATACCAAATGGCCATTTCCATTCATTACAAGTAATAAGAAAAGGTAAATGCCTGACTTACCTACCAAGGAGGAAATTAGCAAGTTTGGCGTCAGATAAAAACATTTGATCTGCAATGGTCTCCATCTTTCAAAGGCATCCCCGATACAAATCCTGGTTTTGTTCCCGGCTTTGTCATGAATAAGTTGAGAATGGTAACTTTTAGATGTACTAAGGTCTGACATGTTTAGTAACTTTACCAGTGGCAGTAGCCAGACCAAGATGGCAACCTGGATGTGACACCATGTGTACCATGAATTGATTTACGTGGACCCCGTTAAACAAGTTGAAAAACTTATTGGGGTGTTACCATTTAGTGGTCAACTGTACAGAATATGTACTGTACTGTGCAATCTACTAATAAAAGTTTCAATCAATCAATCAAACACACTCACAGACTTTCTAATTGGTCAAACAGTGGAGGGCGGGGCATCGAAATGAAAACAATAACAATATTTCGGGGCTGTAAATGTAATTTTGAAATGAGCTGAACTACTGTTATCAGTTATAGAGGTATTGGAAAAGAAGATGATTTATTAATGCCCTTCGACATATCATTTAATGATGACTTGTCATTAAATTATTACATATGGTTCCTTTAACCGAGAGACCGCTTGTATCTCAAAACACTCGAGTATTTTTACTTTCACTGTACAAGACAGAATGTTTAGTGGCCTTCAAAATAAACTATCTCTGATTTCAAAGAACACCTGACGCAGGTCTGGTGAGGACACTGGAGTTGATATCTTTCTGGTTTTCCGTTCTAAAGCCGACTAAAATAGTCGTAGAATAGTTTTTAACAGTGACTGAGTAAGTAAGTGAGTACATTTTATTTTATAAAGCGCTTTTCACAGATAAAAACAAAAAGCAATTCAACTAAAACAACAGGGGCAACATCATAAAAAGGATACAAAGTGGATTAAAAATGATAGTTAAAAGGTGCATTAACTAAAAGCTTCACTCAAAAGAGAAATTTTCAAATGTTTCTTAAAAGTGTCAACACAGACAAGATCACGGAGGGACTGGTGCAAGTTTTTCCACAGTCTGGGAGCTATAGTCTGGAATGCCAGGTCTCCACCGGTTTTAAAATGAGTTTTTGGGATCTTTAGAAGACCCTGGTCTGAAGACCCTGAAGAATAGGGGCATAACAAGTCAGTGATGTACAGAGGGCCCCCACCATGCAATGCAGGAAAGTCAGGACTGGAAGCCAACGAAGACTGGATCAAACGGGGGTGATATGGTCTGGTCTGGGTGCAACCAGTCAAAAGTCTGGCAGTGAAAAGAGAATTGCAATAGTCTGAACGACCTATTGATGTCCATCCGTGTGAACCAGATCAGAAGTCCTGGTTGCTTATTCAGAAACGTCACAGTTAGGTAAGTAGGTAGGTCTTTATTGTCATTGCACAAGTACAACGAAACTTTGTTTTCAGCACAAACCCGTTAAAGATTAGACAAACAAACAGTGTACAGGGTTACAGAACAGGAACGCTGATGGGTCGCCACAAGACACCCCATAAAAGATGGGAAAAAGGTAAACGCTTGAGAAGGATGAGTAAAAAAATACAATCTATACTGGGCTCCTAAGGGGGTCCAGTCTGGAGTGGGAAAAAACCTCCATAGCAAAGCACATATACATATTACAACATACGAGTTACAACGACATATCTAGCAACAGAGGGGAGGGAGTGCGGGGCTACAGTGGCAGGCTGCAGCTCTTCAGGCGCTGCCCATCCGTCCCTCACCCCTAAGGGATTTGCGTCAAGGTCGTTGGATGGGGGGTGGCGTATGTGTGTGTGGCGTATATTTTTTTGTGGATGCGTGTGTGTGTGTAGGCCTGCCGCGTGTCTCTGTTCCACGGCCTTGGTGTTGTGCAGCCGATAGTCAGTCCAATGTCAACAAGAAGGGAGTTTGTTGTGTCTTCACTGCACCGTCCTTCGGGAGAGTCTCCAAGCCAGGGAAACAATCCAAGTTAGAATGTTTTGTGTGCCAGTGAAAATAAAATGAGCTTTTCACTCTAAATTGTCTATGACAGTTTGTTCAAAAAACACTGAACTGACGTCCCTGCAAATACAAACCAAGAAATTCCATTAAGTTCCAATTCACCGACCGTTGGCGTACTGCCCAGGTCCAGTTGCTCATTAGTACCACGGACGCAGTGAACAAAACAGCGTTTGAATGAACCTGATGCATGTCGCCCCGCAGCAGTGATTTATTTCTGGTCCTTTCCTGGACTGCATGACCCACATGGGACAAAAGCCACGGCGCTCATGAGTCATAACTGATTAGTGCTCCCAGAGAGCAACTACCGCCTTCTACCCGCGGCGGAGGGTTCAGAGAGCTCTCACGAGTCATTAAACATATCAGGCAGAAGAATCTTGTGGTCCCGAGCGGGAGGACCGAGCGTGAACCTCCTGCACTGCCGGGGCAAGTGGAATTCAAAAGGAAAGGGAAAAGTTCATGTTAACACAAACCCGGGTCATGATCGGAAGCACGGAGATATCTGCTGAGGATGGCGTTGGCTTCCGTGTTCCCTTTAAATGCCCAAATGTGGAGCAGCTGCCTGGAAGAGTTGAGCGGCCGGTTGGCAGAAGGCGGAAGCGTTCTGCAGCGTGGCGACTTCGCTTCAGGCTACACGCTAATGAGGCTCTCGGAGACGCCGCACGAGACCGTCGATGGCGTTCATTTATTGATCACACGCTTCAGACTTGAAAATACAGCAGAGTAGAATGATCAGGAATTCAAATCCAGAATCACATGTTTTAGATTGGGATTCAATTCCATAATCAGATGTTTAATATTGGGATTAAAATCCAGAATCAGATTCGTAACATTGGGATTAAAATCCATAATCAAATGTTTAACATTGGGATTCAATTTCATAGACAGACGTTAAACAATCGGATTAAAATCCATAATCGCATGTTTAACATCGGGATTCAAATCCTAGATCAGATGTTTTACATTGGGATTAAAATCCAGAATCAGATGTTTAACATTTGGATTCAAATCCAAAATCAGATTTGTAACATTGGGATTAAAATCCATAATCATATGTTTAACATTGGGATTTAAATCCAGAATCAGATGTTTAACATTGAGATTCAATTTCATATACAGACGTTAAACAATCAGATTAAAATCCTAAATCAGATGTTTAACTTTGGGATTCAATTCCATAGACAGAAATTAAACAATCAGATTAAAATCCATAATCAGATGTTTAACATTGGGATTCAAATCCAAAATCAGATGTTCAACATTGGAATTCATATCCAAAATCAGATGTTTAACATTGGGATTCAAATCCAGAATCAGATGTTTAACATTGGGATTCAATTTCATAGACAGACGTTAAACAATCAGATTTAAATCCAAAATCAGATGTTTAACATTGGGATTCAAATCCTAAATCTGATGTTTAACATTGGAATTCATATCCAAAATCAGATGTTTAACATTGGGATTAAAATCCAAAATCATATGTTTAACGTTGGGATTCAAATCTATAATCACATGTTTAACATTGGGATTCAAATCATAAATCATATGTTTAACATTGGGATTCAAATCCAAAATCAGATGTTTAACATTGGGATTCAAATCTATAATCACATGTTTAACATTGGGATTCAAATCATAAATCATATGTTTAACATTGGGATTCAAATCCAAAATCAGATGTTTAACATTGGGATTAATATCCATAATCAGATGTTTAACATTGGGATTCAAATCCAAAATCAGATGTTTAACATTGGGATTCAAATCCTAAATCTGATGTTTAACATTGGAATTCATATCCAAAATCAGATGTTTAACATTGGGATTCAAATCCATAATCAGATGTTTAACATTGGGATTAAAATCCAAAATCATATGTTTGACATTGGGATTCAAATCTACAATCAGATTTGTAACATTGGGATTCAAATCTAAATTCAAATGTTTAACATTGGGATTTAAATCCAGAATCACATGTTTAACATTGGGATTCAAATCCAAATTCAGATGTTTAGTATCGATCACCGGATGGAGCCGACTTTTTGTGAGTTTGTGTTTAAAATGACATGTCAGCTGCTCGCCTTTAAGATAGTCGCATAGTTTAATGCTGGAACTAAGTTCAGCTACTTTCTTCCTACGCTTTGCACCCTGCGGCTTATAAAACGGTGCCGCTAATGAATGGATTTTTCTTTGCTGACAGCCATAATGTTTTGTGTTTAATAGTTTTTACTAAACCCGAACAGACACACTGAACTGGTGTGTTATTGTTTGTGCTATAGCGCCATCTTTGCACCAGTTTGCTCACTGTTGCGGTTTGAAAATTTAATTTTTATTCGAATGCCTTAAACCAAAAGTATTTGTTTCTGCTCGAGAAAATTCTTCCTTCATCGCCCCAAGCAACGTTTGTAAGTTTTACAATATAACTAAAACTATTCTTACTTACTAAAGTGTCCCATGTGTGATGTCTGTAGGAGTGTTTTCATGCATATTTGTACATGCTATCGTAATGTCATCAAGCTAGCGTTGTTATAATTAGCTAATATGCCACACATTTGTGTTAGCATATTAGCTAATATGCTAACACGTTTACGAGTGTCTGTGTTAGTATTATTAACTTACAATGGCATTCTTTTTGTATTGTTTCACTTTCACAAATTCCTCAGTAAATTCACCAAAACGTCACTGTGGAGTTATTGGGTATGTTTAGCTGATTCGAGAGCTAGCTTGCGCAGCTAGTGGGTCCCTGACTTCTGTTTTGTATGATCAGCCGTTTTACTGCCGTGTTACAGACACCGTTTGGAAACAATGAATGTATGTAAATAAACATTTAAAGAATATTTCTGTGTAAATAACTCATTTCACAATGTATATATCTGTGACTTGTAGTCCGATGCGACTAATATATGGAAAAATTATTGTTTTCTTGTCAAATTTAGTGGGTGCGACTTATACACTGGTGCGCTTTGTAGTTTGGAAAATACGGTATTCTTCCACCAAATGAGGAAGAAAAAAACATTTTATTTTGTAGACTAACAGATACTACATTGTTTCATTTGGAAACAATGAAGGTATGTAAATAAACATTAACAGAATATTTATGTGTAAATAACTCATTTCACAACGTATATATCTGCCACTTATAGTCCGGTGCAACTTATACATGGAAACATATATTTTTCTTCTAACATTTAGTGGGTGCAGCTTATATACCAGTGAACCTTATAGTCCATGACTTATAGTCCATGACTTTAGTGGGTGCGGCTTATATACCAGTGAACCTTATAGTCCATGACTTCTGTTTTGTATGATCAGCCGTTTTACAGACACCGTTTGGAAACAATGAAGGTATGTAAATAAACATTTACAGAATATTTATGTGTGAATAACTCATTTCACAACGTATATATCTGCCACTTATAGTCCGGTGCAACTTATACATGGAATCATATATTTCTCTTCTAACATTTAGTGCAGGCATGTCCAAACTTTTGACACTGAGGGCCGCACACTGAAAAATCAAAGCATTCAGGGGCCATTTTGGTATGTTTTTATTTTCAAAACCATTAGGGCTCCCTTTTAATTTTGGTGAATGTTAAAGGTCCTGGGCACCCGAAAGGTTCCCAGTCATTAATGTATTAAAAATGAGTTGTATATTTTTTTTTTTAACTTTCCAGACTTAAATATGTATAGATCAACTTCAGATCTCACCGTTGACATAAAGTTTTTGTCATTTTTTAAATGTTTTATAGCCTTTAAAAAGAAAAAAGAAAAATTTTGTTTAATGCAAAAACATGAAATATGCAATATATTCCCCAAAAGGTTTTAAAAAATGTAATATTTGATGTGAAGTCATTGGAGCTTTAGAAGGGTATATCATTCATAACACCAATACTTTTGATCTCGGGGATCCAAAAGGCCGCCACTTATAAAAATATTTTTAAAAAGTCATACATCAATACATATTATTATTACTTTCAACACTTCAATCTTTCGATAAACTGCAGATCCATCCATTGCTTATAAGTTAATATTCTTTTTTGAGCAATGGCAGTTTTACAGTAAAAACAGGCTACATGGCAGCTTGATGTTATTCCAGTCAACATTGCAACTTTTTATCGTTACATTTCACCTGTTTGCTCTTTTATTCCAGTTTTTGGTTTTTTTGCATTAGTATTCTTAAGAAATTATGTCGTGGGCTGTTAACAATTTAGTCGCGGGCCGCAAAAGGCCCCCGGGCCACACTTTGGACACCCCTGATTTAGTGGGTGCGGCTTATATACCAGTGAACCTTATAGTCCATGACTTATAGTCCATGACTTTAGTGGGTGCGGCTTATATACCAGTGAACCTTATAGTCCATGACTTATAGTCCATGACTTTGGTGGGTGCGGCTTATATACCTGTGAACCTTATAGTCCATGACTTTAGTGGGTGCGGCTTATATACCAGTGAACCTTATAGTCCATGACTTCTGTTTTGTATGATCAGCCGTTTTACAGACACCGTTTGGAAACAATGAAGGTATGTAAACTCCCCTCTCCCTTGTGGAGGGGGAGTTGCACAGGTCCGGTGGCCATGGATGAAGTGATGGCTGTCCAGAGTCGGGACCCCGGGTGGACCGCTAGCCTGTGCATCGGTTGGGGACATCTCTGCGCTGCTGACCCGTCTCCGCTCGGGACGGTTTCCTGCTGGCTCCACTATGGACTGGACTCTCGCTGATGTGTTGGATCCACTGTGGACTGGACTTTCACAATATTATGTCAGACCCACTCGACATCCATTGCTTTCGGTCTCCCCTAGAGGGGGGGGGGTTACCCACATATGCGGTCCTCTCCAAGGTTTCTCATAGTCAGTTTTTCCTTGCCTGTAGGTGGGCTCTGTACCGAGGATGTCGTTGTGGCTTGTGCAGCCCTTTGAGACACTTGTGATTTAGGGCTATATAAGTAAACATTGATTGATTGATTGATAAATAAACATTTACAGAATATTTATGTGTAAATAACTCATTTCACAACGTATATATCTGCCACTTATAATCCGGTGCAATTTATACATGGAATCATATATTTTTCTTCTAACATTTAGTGGGTGCGGCTTATATACCAGTGAACCTTATAGTCCATGACTTCTGTTTTGTATGATCAGCCGTTTTACAGACACCGTTTGGAAACAATGAAGGTATGTAAATAAACATTTACAGAATATTTCTGTGTGAATAACTCATTTCACAACGTATATATCTGCCACTTATAGTCCGGTGCGGCTGGGCATGACGTTAAAGTGCGTCCGGCAGTGGAGGCTCCTCTATGGGGTCTTGGGGCACTAGGAGGTTAAAACCCCTTTACTACTGTTACCCCAGGTGGCCCTTGGCAAAGGCCTAGTACCTGACCGCCCCCTAGCCAGGGATACGGTGAAGACCTCAACGGCGGAGCAGGTGGAAGACGGTAGATTTAAGAACTACCACAACGGCTGCGATGGCGGAAGAAGGCTGCAGCAGAAAAGGGTCCAGTGGACTCCATGCCACTGAACCCTGACCCGATTCCGTCAAGGATGGTGTGGTGACTGTCTGTGCACCAGTCTCCCCACATTGAACTAAGTCACGCACAGGCATCCTCCATAAAGGGATACACCCCAACCAGGAGGATCATCATACTCGTTCGAGTGACCGCCGATGATGGTATGGAAACATATTTTTTTTGGTGGGTGCGGCTTATATACCGGTGCGCTCTGTTGTCGGTACCTAACCTTATCTAAAGACAATCATTTCTAAAACTGCTGCTAACAAAGTCATTTTAATACATGTTAAAAGGATTTGATGAACCACATGGGCTCACAAACTATTCCACATTTTTACTCATCTGGCAGATAAACTCTTCACTCTCATTTAGTTTTTTCTATTTTGGTCTCTAATACTCTCTGGGAGGAACATCTGGCTGTTTCAATGCTAAAGTATGGATACTTCCCTCACTAATGTTTTGTCCCCAAAGGTTTTAGATCTGTTTGGAATCATCACAAGGGGGAAAGTAAAATGTGTGGTTCAGGAAACCAAGACAATGTTCCCAAGCAGAAACAGTTCTGGGCTGAAAGATCACGTGCTTATTTTCTGATCATGGTTTTGGTCTTTTGTCCCACTGATCATTCAACAAGGGACTGATTTTTCATGAGGACAACAAACCAAAAACATTTGACTTAAATAAACAAAAACTGGAAAAGCGGTTTTAGAAGCAGAAGCTTCAGACTCTCCAAAGAGTTCAGGTCACGTCAGTCGGTCAAGCAATCAAGTGGAGCAAGCACAGGGTCAATAAACCTGAGCTCAGCAGGTTTGGCACGGTGGCCAGGTTCCAGATCACGCTCGGAAAAGACCTCCACATCTCCAGAACGCTCGCCAGAACACAAAAGTGATGAAATGCTGGGTAATATCTTGGGATACGACTGTTTGGACCTGATGAACCATCGCAGAACACCACCTGACTTTCTTGCAGACCGTGGACACTTTCAATGAACTTGACTTCCCGACAACCGACTGAAGATGTTCAAATGAAATACTAAGTTCACTTCAATCACAGACGGAACATGGTTCTTTTCCTCTTTGGTCCGGAGGACACCACGTCCGCAGTTTCCAAAAACAATTTGAAATGTGGACTCGTCAGACCACAGAACACTTTTCCACTTTGCATCAGTCCATCTACATTTACCATGAATGGATTAACGTGAACCCCGACTTAAACAAGTTGAAAAACTTATTCGGGTGTTACCACCTAGTGGTCAATTGTACGAAATATGCACTGTACTGTGCAATCTACTAATAAAAGTTTCAATCCATCAATCATTCAATCTTAGATGAGCTCGGGCCCAGCAAAGCCGGCGGCGTTTCTGGGTGTTGTTGATAAATGGCTTTGACTTTGCATAGTAGAGTTTTAACTTGCACTTACAGATGTAGCGACCAACTGTAGTTACTGACAGTGGGTTTCTGAAGTGTTCCTGAGCCCATGTGGTGATATCCTTTACACACTGATGTGGCTTTTTGATGCAGTACCACCTGAGGGATCCAAGGTCCGTAATATCATGGCTTACGTGCAGTGATTTCTCCAGATTCAACCTGGGTCCGGACCCAGAAGTCAATTCATTCCTTTTCTCCCGCTAATCCTGTTCAGGACTGCAGGAGGAAACATGTCCACAATGAGGTCTGACCTTGAAACAAAGCCAGAACCACCTGGCTGTGAGGCAGAGGTGCGTACTCCATGTTCCTCAGGGATGGAAACTCTGGGCTGACACCGAAACTGAGGAAACCGGGGCAGAAAATACCGAAATAAATGATTACCATTGCATTAACTTCAAACAAAGATTGAAGATTGTTTCCTCATTTTCGGTGTTTTTGGAAACTGTGGACGTCGTGTCAAAGAGGAAAAGAACCTTCCGGAATGTTCTAGGCGCAAAGTGTAAAAGCCAGCATCCGCGATGGTATGGGGGTGTATTAGTGGCCGAGGCATGGGTAACTTACACCAATGTTTTTCAACATTTTCTGAGCCAAGGCACATATTTTTCATTGAAAAAATCCTGAGGCACACCACAAAGAGAAATCATAAAAAAACGAAACTCAGCAGCCGATATTGACAATAAAAAGTCGTTCTCACAATTGTTGGGTATGACTTTAAGCCATAACACACCATGCATGACTATAGCTCTTGTCTCAAAGTAGGTGTACTGTCACCACCTGTCACATCACACCATGACTTATTTGGACTTTTTTGCTCTTTTCCTGTGTGTAGTGTTTTAGTCCTTGTCTTGCGCACCTATTTTGGTGGCTTTTCCTGTTTTGTTGGTATTTTCCTGCTGCAGTTTCATTTCTTCCCTGAGCGCTATTCTCCGCACCTGCTTTGTTTTCGCAATCGAGACTATATAAGTTGTTTTTATCCTTCCTTGTGGGGACATTGTTGATTGTCATGTCATGTACGGATGTACTTTGTGGACGCCGTCTCTGCTCCACACGCTGTAAGTCTTTGCTGTCGTCCAGCATTTTGTGTTTTGTTTACTTTGCAGCCGGTTGTCATGTCTGTGATCATGTTTTTGTTTGGCCATGTGCTGTTTGGTTTTTGGACACTTAGTTCCTGCTTTTTCACTCCCTTGTTTTGTCACCGTAGCAACCATTAGTTTCACCTGTTTCACATTTTGAGTCACGCACCAGTTTTCACTAATCATGTCACCAGTATTTAAGCTTGTAGTTGCCAGGCCAGGCCTGGCCCTAACCAATCTGGCGCCCTAGGCAAGATATTAGGTGGCGCCCCCCCACATCGGCAGTGAAGTGTATATACTCACAAGAAACCGAATAGCTTTGTCTTTGACCTTTTTTTTTACTTAAAGAAAGCAAATTAACATATTATATGAGAATGTTATGTTATGATTATCTTTAACCGAATCACAGCAGTGCTCAAATTAAAAAACAGCATTCCCTCTCATGTGATATTGCTTAATTAACATTAATGATATGCACTTTAACAACTAGGCTTACAACTATACCAAAGGGGGGGGAAAGTGACTATTACCTGCAGGGCAAACATTAGCTAACCAGAAGGCAATAACAATGTAAACAAAAAACACCTGCTTAAAAGATCTAATACAAATGTCCCTGAGGAATGTAAGGTGGGAGTACTGTAATTACCTAACGTTACATTATTATTTTCCATAACAATTTAGCCCTCCCCCACAATATTAACCCGACAGAACTAGCTATTTATTGATTAGCAATTGCCGAATCATGTAACATTAGCTTAATGCTAAAAAGCCAGGTTACTATCACATTCTGTAACAGACAAATAATTTCATGTAGGCTAACGTTACCTCCCTGCTACCTCTGTCTTTTTCTCGTTTCTCCTCCTCTTTTTTTCTCTTTTTTCTTCCCTGGGCACCTGACAGTTTTGGCCGTTTTGACATCTTGTGTTGATTTTTTGATGTGACGTCCAAAAAGAGTCATGATACGGGAAGGGAGGGGGCGCACCGAGCGGGGGGGGGGGGGCGTAATGTTGTAACAAATAATATTTCTATTAAATAGGCTTTACTTTGCATTTTAATTAACGTGGGATTATTTTTTGTATTTAGAAATAATAGTACCAACTTTTTTTTTTTTTTTTCTTTTTTTTTTTTTCTCCAACATTTGTGGCACTGGCGTGGCGCCCCCTGATGGACGGCGCCCTTAGCATTTGCCTATACGGCCTATGCCACGGGCCGGCCCTGTGCCAGGCAGTCGGTCTGGCGACATTATCCTTACTACCCCTGTTACTCCATGTGTTCCATGCCATAGATTCCTGCTCTGCCAAGTAAGCTTTTGTTATTAATGCCACAGTTAGTGACTTTAGCTTCATGTTCATAGTTTCTGCCTTTGTGCTAGATTTGTTTTCTTAGCCAAGTTTTTGTACTTCCGCCTTGTGCGCGCCTTTTGTTTCTTTTGTTAGTGTAAAAATAAATGATGTATTTAACTTCACGCCTTGTCCACTCCAACGATTCTTGCATCTCGGGAAAACGGACATCCCATAGTCCACGTCGTTATGACACCGGTTAAGTTTCAGTTTTGTTCTGCATAGCCATGCCTAAGCTTCAATGATTATAATTACTGGTGTGCAAAAAATATTTTTAACCCAATTAGGTGAAATTACATAATCTCCCACGGCACACCAGACTGTATTTTACGCACACCAGTGTGCCACGGCACAGTGGTTTAAAAACACTGACTTACACATCTGTGAAGGCACCATTAATGCTGAAAGGTACATACAGCTTTTGGAGCAACATATGTTGCCATCCAAGCAACGTTACCATGGACGCCCCTGCTTATTTCAGCAAGACAATGCCAAGCCACGTGTTACATCAACGTGGCTTCATAGTAAAAGAGTGCGGGTACTAGACTGGCCTGCCTGTAGTCCAGACATTGAAAATGTGTGAAGGCTAAAATATGAGAAGGGAGACTGTTGAACAACTTAAGCTGTACATCAAGCAAGAATGGGAAAGAATTCCACTTCAAAAATGTGTCTCCTCACTTCCCAAACCTTTACTGAGTGTTGTTAAAAGGAAAGGCCATGTAACACACTGGTAAAAATGCCCTTTTTGCAATGTGTTGCTGCCAATAAATTCCAAGTTCATGATTATTTGCAAAAAATAACAAAGTTTCTCAGTGTGAACATGAAATATCTTGTCTTTGCAGTCTATTCAATTGAATATAAGTTGAAAAGGATTTGCAAATCATTGTATTCTCTCTTTATTTACCATTTACACAACGTGACAACTTCACAGCTTTTGGCTTTTGTACATGCAACAATGCAGTGATGAAGTGATGACACGATATGTGATTAGTCTCCTGGCAAGTCCCTGACTTGTGGCAGTTTGCACGTCTTGGCAGAGGTCTGCTCTGTGTTTGTCTCATTATTAGCTTCTTTGCTTGTTGGCGTTAACAGACTGCCGCACTTCCTTTTGATGCGCCCCCCCGCTGTTCCTCTGGATGGAACAAAGATTGGTGTTTGCATCAATTGTCTCAAGCCCTTTTTGTATGGAAAGCATAGAACCTGCGACACAACCACGGCAGCCACAGGCCAAGCGGCGGTGCCAGTCTGATTTCTTTGATTACACACATTTGCAAGCCCGCGCCTGGCAAACACTTGGTGTTGCAGCTGGTAAACATTTCTTCCCTCTGCCAGGACTCCACGTCCAACTATTGTTGCTGCAAACACGCCTCTGTGTGGTCACCCCCAAGTGTGTCCATGGTTTTCCCACTTGACCGCTGGAGTTAGAGTTACGGCAGACAGGAGCACAGTTGAGTACACAGTTCACAGGGTTACACAAAACCAGATGAAGTACCTATTATTTTGACATACTTATCACAATTAGAGTCCCTCTGGCAATAATTGGACCATAAGTGCATCTGCTCATCATAGTTCACGGACCAACAAATAACAGATGGCCAATCAAACACGAACACACATTTCCACTGTTCTTCACTTTTGTGAACCCTCTGGCCTTGGCAGAGTCCGAGGCTGTTGGAAGTGACATCGTACTGCTGATAAAAGAGCACCTTTAATGCTGCTCTAAATCTGTAGTTTGACGTAGTTCCTCCCGTGCTGACACTTCACTCAGTCCACGCTCGAATCAGTCATGGTTGTCACTTTGAGGCCGAGCTCTGTCCCCTACCTGTGTTTTATGGCAGCCACAAGGTCGTCACCGCCCCTTTCAGGTCGGACTCAGGCTATGTCTACACTAAGCCGGATAACCCCTTAAACGAATAATTATTTAGCCTAAGCCCCGTTTCGGCCACACTAAATCACTGTTTAAGGTTCCCCTCCTTGGATGACTTATTACACGGGTAAGTGCGCCGTGTAGTTCTTGAATCTCCAGCTCTTAGCTTTGTATGGACTCCTTGATCGTTTACAAACTGAGTTCGGAGAGGATGTGACGCCGGAAAGACTGCGCCCCACACAGGAAGTGACGTCAGCCAGATTCATAATAAAGCGGTTTCGTAACTCGGAGCTAACCACTGGAAATATGGAGGCGAGTCATCCAGACATGCCCGTGTTTCTCCTTCTTCTACATGTACAGACGCTTGTGGAAATCACACATGAATACCTTAAGAGAAAGCCATTGCAGCTATTTGGGATACAACACTTCTCAGACGGCAAGAGAACTTTCCCATGTCCAGGTCAGCTCGGATTGTACTTACCGAAAAACTTTGTCCATTTGTCAAAGGAGAGACAACGAGAATTGCAGGCTCCCGTGGATGTGATAAAAAAGGTAGCGTGTGCTTTGTATTACCTGGCCGTCGAGGGAAGACTAACTACGGAAAACGGCGAATGCTTTTGGACTGGCAAAGCAGACTGTATCAGTTATTGTCCGCCATGTATGTCACGGACTCAACGTCTAGGTCCAGAGTATATAAAGTCACCGAAAATGAATGGACAATGAAGGTGAAGGCAAAAGAGTGAGGAGTGTCCTGACCAGATATCTAGATCCCTAGATTGATTAATTGATTTGTTCTTTGTCACATTGTTTACTTTCACATGTTCATTAAAGATTTGATTAATTTATGATGATGTGGTCCTGATGGCTTCAACTGGCCAGGATCTTCAGCTCTCACTGGATCGGTTCGCAGCCGAGTGTGAAGCGACTGGGATGGGAATCAGCACCTCCAAGTCTGAGTCCATGGTTCTCGCCCGGGAAAGGGTGGAGTGCCATCTCCAGGTTGGGGAGGAGATCTTGCCCCAAGTGGAGGAGTTCAAGTACCTCGGAGTCTTGTTCACGAGTGAGGGAAGAGTGGATCGTGAGATCGACATGCGGATCGGTGCGGCGTCTTCAGTAATGCGGAGGCTGTATCGATCCGTTGTGGTGAAGAAGGAGCTGAGCCAGAAGGCAAAGCTCTCAATTTACCGGTCGATCTACGTTCCCATCCTCACCTATGGTCATGAGCTTTGGGTTATGACCGAAAGGACAAGATCACGGGTACAAGCGGCCGAAATGAGTTTCCTCCGCCGGTTGGCGGGTCTCTTCCTTAGAGATAGGGTGAGAAGCTCTGCCATCCGGGAGGAGCTCAAAGTAAAGCCGCTGCTCCTCCACATGGAGAGGAGCCAGATGAGGTGGTTCGGGCATCTGGTCAGGATGCCACCTGAACGCCTCCCTAGGGAGGTGTTTGGGGCACGTCCGACTGGCAGGAGGCCAAGGGGAAGACCCAGGACACGTTGGCAAGACTATGTCTCCCGGCTGGCCTGGGAACGCCTCGGGATCCCCCTGGATGAGCTGGACCAAGTGGCTGGGGAGAGGGAAGTCTGGGCTTCCCTGCTTAGGTTGCTGCCCCCGCGACCCGACCTCGGATAAGCGGAAGAAAATGAATGGATGGATGGATGGATGGTTGGGCTCAGGTGTGATTCACTACAATAGGGCCCCACAGCACACTGGATTCCAGTTCATTGAAATACCACAACACTGGATATTGTTCAGATAAATTACATTTAATTTAAGAACGTGCACACAAAGCAACACTGGAGGTGACTGTGACGTGCGCATTTTCCGTGCATGCGTATTAGGTCGTGTTACGCAGGCGGACGGAGAAGGTGAGGGGGTCTTAAACGACCATTGTGTGTGTGTGGACAAGGATAAGGTTAGGTGGGATTAACCCTGGATAATCTTAGCCGGTTTAGTGTAGAAGGGGCCTCAGTCAATCCCAAAACTCAACTAGCCATTTGTGACATATTTCTTTCCGAAAAGTGCTCAAGTGGTTGAAGGAAATATATGAAGCGGAGGTTCCAGCCTCCCTGAGTCACAAAGAATCATTCTACAGCGACTTGTGCTTCGTTTATATTAACTCTGGAGTATTTCGGAGATGGTGTCAATAAAGTCTAGATTGGTCCTTTCAGATGACAAAAATGTGAGAACTCATTCGGAGAATCAATACCTCCAAGTCAGAGTCCATGGCTCTCGCTCGGAAAAGGGTGGAGCGCCTTCTCCATGTCGGGGATGAGATTCTGCCCCACGTGGAAAAGTTCAAGTGCCTTGAGATCTTTTTCATGAGAGAGGAAGACTTGTTCTGGAGACCGACAGGCGGAACAGTGCAGAGTTGGAGTTGATGCGGACTCTGCGTCCGTCCGTCGTGGTAAAGACGTTACTGACTCAGTAGGCACAGCTCTCAATTTTACTGGTCTACGTTCCTGTCCTCACCTATGGTCATGAACTTTGGGTTAAAACTGAAAGGACAAGATCACAGAGTGAGTTTTCTCCGTCGGATGGCAGGGGCTCTACCTGAGAGTTCTGTCATTCGGGAGGAGCTCAGAGTAAAACCAGGTCAGGTCTAGTCGCCTCCCTGAGGAGGACTTTAGGGCACGTCCGATTGGAAGAAGGCCTTGGGAAAGACCCAGGACACGTTGGAGAGACAAAGTCTCCCAGCTAGCCTGGGAAGGCCTCGGGATCCGATGCAGTTGTTGAGAAGGTCTGGACTTCTCTGCTACAGCGACTTGTGCTTCATTTATATGAACTCTGGAGTATTTCGGAGATGGTGTCAATAAAGTCTAGATTGGTGATTTCTGATGACAAAAATGTGAGAACTCGGTCGGAGAATCAATACCTCCAAGTCAGAGTCCATGGTTCTCGCTCGGAAAAGGGTGAAGGGCCTTTTTCCATGTCGGGAACGGAATTCTTCCCCACGTGGAAAAATTAAAGTGCCTTGAGATTTTTTTCATGAGAGAGGAAGACTTGTTCGGGAGACCGACAGACGGAACAGTGCAGAGTTGGAGTTGATGCGGACTCTGCGTCCGTCCATCGTGGGAAAGACGTTACTGACTCAGTAGGCACAGCTCTCAATTTACTGGTCTACGTTCCTGTCCTCACCTATGGACATGAACTGTGGGTTAAAACTGAAAGGACAAGATCACAGAGTGAGTTTTCTCTGTCGGATGGCAGGGGCTCGACCTGAGAGTTCTGTCATTCGGGAGGAGCTCAGAGTAAAACCAGGTCAGGTCTAGTCGCCTCCCTGAGGAGGACTTTAGGGCGTGTCCGATTGGAAGAAGGCCTTGGGAAAGACCCAGGACACGTTGGAGTAACAAAGTCTCCCAGCTATCTTGGGAAGGTCTTGGGATCCGATGCAGTTGTTGAGGAGGTCTGGACTGTAAACATTTTAAGTGCTCCTCTTCTGGTCAACATATGAAATAACAAGTGTGTGTAAGATATTGAAATGTGCCCCCTTTGGCCAAAATTAATTTAAAAAAAAAAAAAAAATATATATATATATATATATATATATATATATATATATATATATATATATATATATATATATATATATATGTATACAGAGACATACTGTAATAAATTATAAATTTATGTAAATAATGATTAAAAACCAATTACAACTAAACTAAAAGCAGTCTTTTTCTCACAATGTGTCAACTTTTTTCCTATAAAATTGGGAACAATTTCTCATATTCTTTCTGTTTCTGTAATATTGCAATATTTTCTCGTAAAATTTGTACTTTTTAAATGTAAAATTATTACTTTTTATTGCGAAATGGTGACATTTGTGATTTAAAATTCTGACTTTTGTCACAATATTGCCAATTTGTGTTGTTGTTCTTGTAACATAGTGACCTTTTTTGAGTAAAATTATGACTTTTGTCATAATTTTGCCGGGTAGAATTCAGATTATTATTATAATATTGCCAACATCTTAAAGTTTTCTTATAAAATTGTGACTTTTGTCGAGTAAAATGACGACTCTTTTCATAAAATTGCCAAAATGTTAAGCTTTTCCTGTAAAATTGCGACTGTCATCGAGTAAAATTCCAACTTTTATCATAAAAATGCACAAATGTTCAGTTTTTCTTGTAAAATGTTGACTTGCGTTGAGTGAAATGACGACTTTTATTATAATACTGCCAACATTCTAAGTTTTTCTTGTGAAATTCCAACTCTTTTTTCACAACAAGCTGTTTTATATATGCATAGTATGTATATATTATTAATGTTGTAAATACACTTGTTTATATATCTAGGAAGGGTGGCATTTGTGTGTGTGTGTGTGTGTGTGTGTGTGTGTGTGTGTGTGTGTGTGTGTGTGTGTGTGTGTGTGTGTGTGTGTGTGTGTGTGTGTGTGTGTGTGTGTGTGTGTGTGTGTGTGTGTGTGTGTGTGTGTGTGTGTGTGTGTGTGTGTGTGTGTGTGTGCAGTCCACAGAGACAAAGATAGTGGGTGACTGACAAGAGTGTTCACTCTGTTTCTTTCATTTTGCTATAAATAATTCAAAAGGTTATTGAGGGATTTTTAACAAACTTTCAGCAAATGTCAGAAATGGAATAATGAACATTTTCATGCAGATCACCCTCTGGACTTTTTTACTTTGGCTAGATGCGGCCTGACGAGGTCTGTTTTCTAGTTGTCGTACTTTATTCTTGGGTTTGATGTGTTCCTGCTGACTCTGCGTGCTGTGCTGCCTAGAAGCTCCAAGATGAATGTCCAGTGGTATGGCCTACACCGAGACGATCAATAACGTCCTGTCTAATCTAATCCATACAACATATTGTACAACAGAATGTCTAGGATGTCGGATATAAATATAAAATGTTGGAAATGGTTCTAAACACTTTTATTGATTTGACCTTTGAGTGTTTTCCAAAGAAGAACTTGTCTTGGTTGGACTATCCCAAGGTGAAAGACATCTTATTTGACCTTGGAGTACAGGGTTGTAAGGAGGACTATCTTCAAATGTTGGTGTGTACGGGGAATAGATGCAACTATTGCTCTAGAAAAGGAGGAATATGATTGGTGGAAACATCAGCTGAGGAAGAAAACTGAATTAAAGAAACAATAACGAAGCAGCATGTGTTGCATAGAAGTGGTGAAGTGTGCATGTAGTGTATATACCACTAAAATAATACAGATGTATTGTATATACCACTAAAATAATACAGATGTACTGTATATACCACTAAAATAATACAGATGTAGTGTATATACCACTAAATAATACAGATGTACTGTATATACCACTAAAATAATACAGATGTAGTGTATATACTACTAAATAATACAGATGTACTGTATATACCACTAAAATAAAACAGATGTACTGTATATACCACTAAATAATACAGATGTACTGTATATACCACTAAAATAATACAGATGTACTGTATATACCACTAAATAATACAGATGTACTGTATATACCACTAAATAATACAGATGTACTGTATATACCACTAAAATAATACAGGTGTAGTGTATATACCACTAAATAATACAGATGTACTGTATATATAACTAAAATAATACAGATGTAGTGTATATACCACTAAATAATACAGATGTACTGTATATACCACTAAAATAATACAGATGTAGTGTATATACCACTAAATAATACAGATGTACTGTATATACCACTAAATAATACAGATGTACTGTATATACCACTAAAATAATACAGATGTAGTGTATATACCACTAAATAATACAGATGTACTGTATATACCACTAAATAATACAGATGTACTGTATATGCCACTAAAATAATACAGATGCACTGTATATGTCACTAAAATAATACATAGGTATTGTGTATACCACTAAAATAATACAGATGTACTGTATATATAACTAAAATAAAACATATGTACTGTATATAACACTAATATAACACAGATGTAGTGTATATACCACTGAAATAATACTGATGTACTGTATATACCACTAAAATAATACAGATGTACTGTATATACCACTAAAATAATATAGATGTACTGTACATACCACTAAAATAATATAGATGTACTGTATATATCTCTAAAATAATACAAATATAGTGTATATATCTGTAAAATAATACAAATGTAGTGTATATATCTCTAAAATAATACAGATGTAGTGTATATATCTCTAAAATAATACAGATGTAGTGTATATATCACTCAAATAAAACAGATGTACTGTATATACCACTAAAATAATACAGATGTACTGTATATGTCACTAAAATAATACATAGGTATTGTATATACCACTAAAATAATACAGATGTACTGTATATATAACTCGAATAAAACATATGTACTGTATATAACACTAATATAACACAGATGTAGTGTATATACCACTGAAATAATACTGATGTACTGTATATACCACTAAAATAATACAGATGTACTGTATATACCACTAAAATAATATAGATGTACTGTATATATCTCCAAAATAATACAAATGTAGTGTATATATCTCTAAAATAATACAAATGTAGTGTATATATCTCTAAAATAATACAGATGTAGTGTATATATCACTCAAATAAAACAGATGTACTGTATATATATCACTAAAATAATACAGATGTCGTGTATATATCACTAAAATAATACAGATGTAATGTATATATCGCTAAAATAATACAGACTTACTGTATATATCTCTAAAATAATACAGATGTACTGTGTATATCACTAAAATAATACAGATGTACTGTATATATCACTAAAATAATACAGATATACTGTATATATCGCTGAAATAATACAGATGTAGTGTATGTATCACTAAAATATTATAGATGTATGGTATATATCTCCAAAATAATACAGATGCACTGTATATACACTAAAATAATATAAATGTACTGTATATATAACTACCATAATACAGATGTACTGTATACATCTCTAAAAAAAATTCAGAGTTATTGTATATATCACCAAAATAATACAGATGTCCTGTTTAAATCGCTAAAATAATACAGATGTACTGTATATATAACTAAAATAATATAGATGTAATGTATATATCTAGTAGAATATAGATGTACTGTATGTAGCTCCAAAATAATACAGATATAAGTGTATATACCACTAAACTAATACTGATGTACTGTATATATCACTAAAATTATTGGCTCCAGCACCCCCCGCAACCCCGAAAGGGACAAGCAGTAAAAATGGATGGAATACAGATGTACTGTATATAAAACTATAATTATACAGATGTACTGTAAAAATAACTAAAATATTTACAGAGGTACTCTACATATCTCTACCTAGTACTGACTCATCTTGTGGCACCTGACTTCACGTCCGGTACTACCTAGTACTGACTCTTCTTGTGGCACCTGACTTCACGTCCGGTACTACCTAGTACTGACTCTTCTTGTGGCACCTGACTTCACATCCGGTACTACCTAGTACTGACTCATCTTGTGGCACCTGACTTCACGTCCGGTACTACCTAGTACTGACTCTTCTTGTGGCACCTGACTTCACGTCCGGTACTACCTAGTACTGACTCATCTTGTGGCACCTGACTTCACGTCCGGTACTACCTAGTACTGACTCATCTTGTGGCACCTGACTTCACGTCCGGTACTACCTAGTACTGACTCATCTTGTGGCACCTGACTTCACGTCCGGTACTACCTAGTACTGACTCATCTTGTGGCACCTGACTTCACGTCCGGTACTACCTAGTACTGACTCATCTTGTGGCACCTGACTTCACGTCCGGTACTACCTAGTACTGACTCATCTTGTGGCACCTGACTTCACGTCCGGTACTACCTAGTACTGACTCATCTTGTGGCACCTGACTTCACGTCCGGTACTACCTAGTACTGACTCATCTTGTGGCACCTGACTTCACGTCCGGTACTACCTAGTACTGACTCTTCTTGTGGCACCTGACTTCACGTCCGGTACTACCTAGTACTGACTCATCTTGTGGCACCTGACTTCACGTCCGGTACTACCTAGTACTGACTCATCTTGTGGCACCTGACTTCACGTCCGGTACTACCTAGTACTGACTCATCTTGTGGCACCTGACTTCACGTCCGGTACTACCTAGTACTGACTCATCTTGTGGCACCTGACTTCACATCCGGTACTACCTAGTACTGACTCATCTTGTGGCACCTGACTTCACGTCCGGTACTACCTAGTACTGACTCATCTTGTGGCACCTGACTTCACGTCCGGTACTACCTAGTACTGACTCATCTTGTGGCACCTGACTTCACGTCCGGTACTACCTAGTACTGACTCATCTTGTGGCACCTGACTTCACGTCCGGTACTACCTAGTACTGACTCATCTTGTGGCACCTGACTTCACGTCCGGTACTACCTAGTACTGACTCATCTTGTGGCACCTGACTTCACGTCCGGTACTACCTAGTACTGACTCATCTTGTGGCACCTGACTTCACGTCCGGTACTACCTAGTACTGACTCATCTTGTGGCACCTGACTTCACGTCCGGTACTACCTAGTACTGACTCTTCTTGTGGCACCTGACTTCACGTCCGGTACTACCTAGTACTGACTCATCTTGTGGCACCTGACTTCACGTCCGGTACTACCTAGTACTGACTCATCTTGTGGCACCTGACTTCACGTCCGGTACTACCTAGTACTGACTCATCTTGTGGCACCTGACTTCACGTCCGGTACTACCTAGTACTGACTCATCTTGTGGCACCTGACTTCACGTCCGGTACTACCTAGTACTGACTCATCTTGTGGCACCTGACTTCACGTCCGGTACTACCTAGTACTGACTCATCTTGTGGCACCTGACTTCACGTCCGGTACTACCTAGTACTGACTCTTCTTGTGGCACCTGACTTCACGTCCGGTACTACCTAGTACTGACTCATCTTGTGGCACCTGACTTCACGTCCGGTACTACCTAGTACTGACTCATCTTGTGGCACCTGACTTCACATCCGGTACTACCTAGTACTTACTCATCTTGTGGCACCTGACTTCACATCCGGTACTACCTAGTACTGACTCTTCTTGTGGCACCTGACTTCACGTCCGGTACTACCTAGTACTGACTCATCTTGTGGCACCTGACTTCACGTCCGGTACTACCTAGTACTGACTCATCTTGTGGCACCTGACTTCACATCCGGTACTACCTAGTACTTACTCATCTTGTGGCACCTGACTTCATGCAGACTCGGCATCGACTCAAATACTAGCTGTGCATATTTGTTGTACTTTTACATGCCAACAAAGCAAGCATGCCTGATAGAAAGTGCTCAAAAGTAAGGCTCCACAATTGCGCTAGCTTGATGCTAATTTACATTGGATTTGCCATATACATGCAACTGATTAGCATTAGTGATTTTGCACGGCGATTTCAACACCTCCAAATGTTCCGACGAAAACTACAACTAAGATGCACGTTGCAATCAAACAGCTGCTGGGTAATAGGTACAGTACTTACAGTATAAACACTTTGTTGGACTCGACTGGCACATTGAACTTCATGGCAAAGACTACTTCAAAAATGAAATGGATACATACTTGCAAACAATACTCAGACGTGTGAGAAAACAAACTACAGTGTAAGATAGATTAACAAACTTTTAGATTGAGCCAAAAAAAAAAATAGGGTTATTAACCATTAATATAAAATGTTATGTTAAAATAAATAAGTTACATTTGGTCACATTAACACAAAATACAAAGATTTGGGCTGGTCCTGGCTTCAGCTTGAGTAGGTCTTCGATGACAATAGATAACCCCCTTCCGTCTCCTGGAATGGAATTTTCCAAGCCTTTGCTTGGTGCAACAAAGACAGCCTCTTGTCTGTTCATTGGGAACTCAGAGAACGGACAGTTTTTTGATCATTTACATAATATTTTTCTGACCCCAAACACACCTCAAAAGTGGTAAAGGAATGGCTAAATCAGGCTAGAATGAAGGTTTTAGAATGGCCTTCCCAAAGTCCTGACTTAAAGGTGTGGACAATGCTGAAGAAACAAGTCCATGTCAGAAAAGCAACACATTTAGCTGAACTGCAGCAATTTAGTGGTCAAGCAGAAGCTTGTGGATGGCTACCAAAAGCACCTTATTGCAGGTCAACTTGCCAAGGAAGCAAATATTAACATTGCTGTATGTATACTTTTCACCCTCACATTTTCAGTAGAGCCATAATAAATTCATAAAAGAAGCAAACTTTGTGAATGTTTTTGCAGTTTGACTGCCAGAGACAGAAAAGGTGTTTCCCAGGGATGGAGAAGGATCACTAAGCTCTGGTCACAGATGAATCCATGAAGGGTGAAGGTGTGATCAGAGTTCTGCACGCTGTTTGGCAACGTGTGAAGGTCCAGGTGGACTCCATCAGTGGATGCATGAAGATCCATTGAGTTTCTGGGACTACTAGGTCTCTTCATCTGATACTTGGGTCTAAAAATTCCCACTCAAGACTTTTTAGGTAGAAAAAAGCATTCATGGTTGTTCTTTAGAAACACACTTCAACCTTTTATTTGACTTTAGCTTTGTGTTTTCATTTTGACGCAGTCTGACCTTTAGATTCGGTGCGTGCTCGGTTTTTGGAGAGAGTAATATTTTCGGATGGCTACTGTCTCATAGAGATAAAAGCCAGACATTTAATATTAAAGAATCCTTTTTGAACTGAAAAACAAAACCATCATCCATCTTCCAAGCAGAGAAGTCCGGACTTCTCTCCCCAGCCACTTGGTCCAGCTCCTCCCAGGCGATCCCGAGGTGTTCCTATGCCAGCTGGGAGACATACTCGCCCTAACGTGTCCTGGGTTTTACCCGGTGCCTCCTAGCGGTCAGACCTTCCCTTAATACCTCCCCAGGGAGGTCTCTTGACCAGATGCCCAAACCTCCTCATCTGGCTCATGTCCATGTGGCGGAGCAACGTTTTTACTTTGAGCTCCTCCCGAAATTGAGAGCTTCTCAAAACTAATCTCTAACAATCACGACTAAATATCAACTAAATACAATTGTCATTAGTCAATCGTGATTGACAAACCGTGACTAAATATCGACTAAGCATCGACTAATCGTCTACATACAATCATGATTGGTCAATCACGATTGGCCAATCGTGACTAAATATTGACTTATCGACCAAATACAATCGTGATTAGTCAATCATGATTGGTCAATCATGATTGACCAATCGTGACTAAATATAAACTAAATACAATCGTAATTGGTCAATCGTGATTGGTCAATCATGATTGACCAATCACGATTGACCAACCGTAACTAAATATCAACCAAGCATCGACTAATCGACTAAATACAATTGTGAATGGTCAATCATGATTGGTCAATCGTGACTAAATATCTACTAAATATTGACTAATCGACTAAATACAATCATGCTTTGTCAATGAATAAATATCGACTAATCGACTAAATACAATCGTGATTGGTCAATGACTAAATATCGACTAAGCGGTTAAATACTATTGTGATTGGTCAATCATGATTGGTCAATCGTGACTAAATATCGACTAATCGACTAAATACAATCATGATTGGTCAATGACTAAATATCGACTAAGCGGTTAAATACTATTGTGATTGGTCAATCATGATTGGTCAATCGTGACTAAATATCGACTAATCGACTAAATACAATCATGGTTGGTCAATGACTAAATATCGATTAAGCGGTTAAATACTATTGTGATTGGTCAATTATGATTGGTCAATCGTGACTAAATATCGACTAAATACAATCATGATTGGTCAATGACTAAATATCGACTAATCGACTAAATACTATCATGATTGGTCAATCGTGACTAAATATCGACTAAATACAATCATGATTGATCAATGACTAAATATCGACTAATCGACTAAATACTATCGTGATTGGTCAATCATGATTGGTCAATCATGACTAAATATCGACTAATCGACTAAATACAATCATGATTGGTCAATGACTAAATATCGACTAATTGACTAAATACTATCATGATTGATCAATCGTGACTAAATATCGACTAAATACAATCATGATTGATCAATGACTAAATATCGACTAATCGACTAAATACTATCGTGATTGGTCAATCATTATTGGTCAATCGTGACTAAATATCGACTAAATATCGACTAATCGACTAAATACAATCATGATTGGTCAATGACTAAATATCGACTAAATACAATCGTGATTGGTCAATGACTAAATATCGACTAAATACAATCGTGATTGGTCAATGACTAAATATCGACTAATCGACTAAATACTATCGTGATTGGTCAATCATGATTGGTCAATCGTGACTAAATATCGACTAATCGACTAAATACAATCATGATTGGTCAATGACTAAATATCGACTAATTGACTAAATACTATCATGATTGATCAATCGTGACTAAATATCGACTAAATACAATCATGATTGATCAATGACTAAATATCGACTAATCGACTAAATACTATCGTGATTGGTCAATCATTATTGGTCAATCGTGACTAAATATCGACTAAATATCGACTAATCGACTAAATACAATCATGATTGGTCAATGACTAAATATCGACTAAATACAATCATGATTGGTCAATGACTAAATATCGACTAAATACAATCGTGATTGGTCAATGACTAAATATCGACTAATCGACTAAATACAACGGTGATTGGTCAATGACTAAATAGCGACTAATCAATGGTGATTGGTGAGCTAAAATAGCAGGACGGATGTTTGTAGAAAGCATATGTAAGCCAGAGGACCAAAGAGTGTATTTTATTCTGAAATAGGTGTCGGTGAAGGTGATGTTTATGATGACTACAAGTTTGAGTTGTTATTTGTCACAGAGAACTTCTCCAAAGTGAGAATCTCTAGTGCACCTCCTGGTTCCTCTACGACTCTTTGAATATTTGAATAATTGAGTTCATTATGGGCTTGCTTTTATTTAAAGGCTTTTAATTTGGAAGATAAAACAGTCATGATGTCCCGTTTTATAATAATCTGAGCTCAAAGTACGCTCCCATAATTAAACGTCTTTATTCTGAGTTGTCCCGTTGCTCCTCGTCAGCGCTTTTAAGTGTAATTATATCTGGAATTGGACCTGGAAGTGTTTAACATTATTCTCCTCAGTCCTCATCTTTCACATGAAGTCCACGACACACCATAATATTCTTTTATTCTCATCTTTGTTTTTATGGCCACATCTCATCTTATAATAACATCCATCCATCCATCCATTTTCTACCGCTTGTCCCTCTCGGGGTTGTGGGCTGATAATAACAATACTGATCATAAAATGTCATTAGACAACAAAAACAACACAATGGACCAGTCATTCTCAAACTGTGGTCCATGGACCGCTAGCAGTACGCCAATTAATCACTTAATTCAAGTAAAATATTACTGTTCAAAATGTGTGTAATGTTACAGTGGCCAAAAATATTAAATATACTTTTTTTTTAAATAAAAAAATAGGCCTACTACGCTACTGTATTTAATGTTGTCATTATGGTGGTACTTAATGAATACTTAGGTCTACTACGCTACTGTATTTTAATGTTGTCATTATGGTGGTACTTAATGAATACTTAGTTGTACTACACTACTGATGTAAGCACAAGTTAACACTTGCAGGGCATTACTGCCTGACACACCATGTGGTGCTGGCTGCAGGGTCGTCAGCCGGGAGCCACCCTTCACGGATGTTTCGCTCCTTTAATCCCGGAACATCTCTGGGTGGTGGAGCAGCGACAGGGACGTCTCCCTGCCACCCCCTGCAGCCAGCTGGAGGATCCATAATGTACCCACATTCTAACCCCGGTGTTATTGCTGTTGTGTATATGGAATGAGTCCCAAGGGACTATGCATGGCAGTGACGTCCATCTCCCTGAGTCAAGCGTGGGCCTGACCGCATACCATAACATGGCAGCAGGGAAGCCTCCCTACTGCCCCTTGTCTACACGCCTTGCTTTCCCCACGCCTTGTCGTTTCTTCTGAGCCACAACCAGAAGCTCCCCTGTTCTGCCTCCTCTGCCAGGGCTTTGAGGGCCTTCTTTAGATTGGAGCCTTTGATCCCGAGGGACTTTAGGAGTCGCTGGGTGGACACTCCAGTGTAGCCTCGACAGCCAACTTCTACTGGATAGGTGAAGGGCCTCCATCCTGCTTGTGCACACTCACTTGCCAGCTCTGAGTACTTGTCCCTCTTTCTTTCAAAGGCAGCCTCCATTCCCTCTTCCCATGGTACCGTTAGTTCTACCATGATGACAGTTTTAGTAGAGGTGGACCACAGGACAATGTCTGGGCGTAACGAGGTTGTTGTGATCTCTTGAGGGAACTTCAACTGACGATCTAGATCAGCCCTCATGTTCCATTCTCCGCCAGCTGACAGGAGAGACTGGATGCTCTTGCTGCTGCTCTGAGGCTGGCCACCTTGCTTGACAAACTTAATCAACCGCTGAGCTGTTCCCGGACTGGCCCCATTTGCTTCCACTCTGCGTGCCTCAAGGATTTCAGCTAGCCTTCGCAGGACGCGGTCGTGCCGCCATCCATACCGGCCCTGCGACAAAGCTACCTTGCAGCCAGAAAGAATGTGACGCAAGCTTGGGTTCTGGGAGTCACAGAGCTGGCAGGTCACCTCTGCCCCGTACCACACATGCAAGTTCCCGGGACTGGGGAGGGTATCGTACGTGGCCCTGATGAGGAAACTTAGCCTCGCCTGGGGCATCTTCCACATGTCTGCCCACGTAACAACTCTGTTGACAACAGCCTCCCAATTGGTCCATCTCCCTTGCTGCTGTTGGCCCACAGCCTTGATCATGTAGCTCTCCTCTTCCATCTTGACCACTTCTGAGATCACCAGATCTTTTCTTTCCTTCCTTGAGGCTTTGGACCACATCTTGGATGCTGCTCCCCATCCAAAGCCGGCTCTGCCAGACTGTATCTGTCCTACCATCTCCCGGTGTTTCAGTCGGACGATGGCCTGGTCTACTGTCTGCGTCGCATTCCACTTACGCCCTGTACAGACTTGGGTCTTGGTCTTACGGACAGACGGATCCGGTGAGTCTCTGAGCTCGAACACGAACCTCACCTTCTCCTGTTTGTAGCCCAAGCTGATGGATTTCAGTGGCAGCTTCAGAATGGTTCTTCCAAACAGCGCCGTGTTGGAAAGACATCTGGGAAGGCCCAGCCACTTGCGAATGTAGTTGTTGGCTTTTCAGTCCATCTTGAGGACTGTTGTGGAGGTGATGTCGTGGTAATTGATGAATACTTAGGTCTACTACACTACTGTATTTAATGTTGTCATTATGGTGGTACTTAATGAATACTTAGGTCTACTACACTACTGTATTTAATGTTGTCATTATGGTGGTACTTAATGAATACTTAGGTCTACTACACTACTGTATTTAATGTTGTCATTATGGTGGTACTTAATGAATACTTAGGTCTACTACACTACTGTATTTAATGTTGTCATTATGGTGGTAATTGATGAATACTTAGGTCTACTACACTACTGTATTTAATGTTGTCATTATGGTGGTACTTAATGAATACTTAGGTCTACTACACTACTGTATTTAATGTTGTCATTATGGTGGTATTAATGAATACTTAGGTCTACTACGCTACTGTATTTAATGTTGTCATTATGGTGGTATTAATGAATACTTAGGTCTACTACACTACTGTATTTAATGTTGTCATTATGGTGGTAATTGATGAATACTTAGGTCTACTACACTACTGTATTTAATGTTGTCATTATGGTGGTATTAATGAATACTTAGGCCTACTACACTACTGTATTTAATGATGTCATTATGGTGGTACTTAATGAATACTTAGGTCTACTACACTACTGTATTTAATGTTGTCATCATGGTGGTACTTAATGCATACTTAGGTCTACTACACTACTGTATTTAATGTTGTCATTATGGTGGTACTTAATGAATACTTAGTCGTACTAAACTACTGTATTTAATGTTGTCATTATGGTGGTACTTAATGAATACTTAGGTCTACTACACTACTGTATTTAATGTTGTCATCATGGTGGTACTTAATGATTACTTAGTCGTACTACACTACTGTATTTAATGTTGTCATCATGGTGGTACTTAATGATTACTTAGTCGTACTAGACTACTGTAGTACCTAGGTGGTACCTGGAGGCTACTTGGGGAGAACATTTTGAGAAGGACTGCAACAGAATGAAGTACCAACAAGTAGTGTCATGAAGTAATGGAATAATCATGCACAGCATTTACCTTGGGGAGTGGACTCCTCCGTCAGCAGCTTCTCCATATTTTCATGGATACATGTTCGAACGCCCTTAGCTGACTCGTTGCATCCACTCACCAAAGTGAGTAAACTACAAATTGTTGATGATTTATTTATTTTCAATTCAATGAATATCATCAATTTCCCCAAAACATGCGTTTTCAAAGAAATCATCCAACATCTTGGCTCTTTAGCCTTCAAAAATGACTTTCCACTGCGTGTGCACACACAAAGTCCTCCTCACATATTTATATATTTCTATCACTCAATGACAAATCCCTGAAATAACAATTTTAACAGCACACTTCATACAAATGTGTTTTACAGATCCAATTGTGATATGTAGGCACTAATGTTCCCTCTAGTTCAGTGTTTTTCAACCACTGAATGCTGGACGACAGCAAAGACTTACTGGGGAGCAAAGACAATGTACATCCCAACATGACATGACAATCAACAAGTAACATGTTACAGCAGTCATTTCCATGAGATTGTTTTCTAATATAAGTCTTTTGACAATAACAAAAAATAGTTTTTCATTAACCGTGTACTAGTATAGTATGTGTGTGTACTAGTATAGTATGTATGTGTACTAGTATATGATGTGTGTGTACTAGTATTGTATGTGTGTGTACTAGTATAGTATGTGTGTGTACTAGTATAGTATGTGTGTACTAGTATAGTATGTGTGTGTAATAGTATAGTATGTGTGTGTACTAGTATTGTATGTGTGTGTACTAGTATAGTATGTGTGTACTAATATAGTATGTGTGTACTAGTATTGTATGTGTGTACTAGTATTGTATGTGTGTGTACTAGTATAGTATGTGTGTACTAGTATTGTATGTGTGTACTAGTATTGTATGTGTGTGTACTAGTATAGTATGTGTGTGTACTAGTATAGTATGTGTGTGTACTAGTATAGTATGTGTGTACTAGTATAGTATGTGTGTGTACTAGTATTGTATGTGTGTACTAGTATAGTATGTGTGTACTAATATAGTATGTGTGTGTACTAGTATTGTATGTGTGTACTAGTATTGTATGTGTGTGTACTAGTATAGTATGTGTGTGTACTAGTATTGTATGTGTGTACTAGTATAGTATGTGTGTGTACTAGTATAGTATGTGTGTGTACTAGTATTGTATGTGTGTGTACTAGTATAGTATGTGTGTGTACTAGTATTGTATGTGTGTGTACTAGTATAGTATGTGTGTGTACTAGTGTTGTATGTGTGTGTACTAGTAGTGTATGTGTGTGTACTAGTATAGTATGTGTGGGTGGAGGTCCTGCTTTGGAAGTAATTTGTACCCCTTTCAGATATCATTTAGTTCCCATTAAAACATTCACTTGTTGCACAATGAGATGTAAGCATGAGATAAAGTCTACATTCCTGTAACTTTCTGTTTGTAAAATATATATTTTTATTAGTATTCATTTGACATAATAACAGCATTTGATGATTCATATTTATAAATGAAGATTCTTCATAAATGACATTTGAATAAGCACACATTTGATTGATAAATCAGAGTGTAACCACCTGGAATTACACTGTGTGGTGTTGGAGTTGTCCGACTTTTTGTGTGGCTGTAAACGCATCACCGGCTAAGTGCCTCATGTGCACGTGTTGGCGCAGGTGAGAAAGAGCGAGCGGGTTTTGTTGACAAAGTTGATTATGGTCTGCTTTGTACGGCAGAAAGGGAGCAGTTTTGCTGGATATAAACTTTATCACCAGTGTGTTGCTCGTGTGTTTATTGCCGACAATAAAGAGTTTTGCTCAATTAAGTGATCAATGGAATTCATGTCCTCCTTAAAGCGTCTCGACGGACGATACAATAATTGAACAGTCATGACGAAAACTGTTTTCTCTGTTGTGGCCGTCAGTTACATTGGAAATTGTTATGCGCTTATTTTTTTAATTTGATTAAATGCGTGGTATATATTTACTGTGTGCAGAGGACGTACTTCCAGAGTGACAGGAATGTGTGTAATATACCTGCTATGTATTTTGTAGTGTTGTGATGTGATTATGAACCATTTTGGTGGTGACACCATCAAGATCTACACACGCTCAATGAAGTGTGTAGAAATACACAACTTGTATCGTTTTCTACAACATTTGTGGCGAAGGTTTTACTCGTCTTTGACGTCCACTTTTATAAATGAAACCTCAGCCCACAAAGTAAATTAAGGTCTTTGCCAAACATTTTATTAACCCTTAGATGCTCACTGAACTGAGGTTTCATGAGGTCTGAGGACTTTTTATTTTTATTTTTTTTATCAAATCAACATAAAAAACACAAGATACACTTATAATTAGTGCACCAACCCAAAAAAAACCTCCCTCCCCCATCCACACTCATTCACACAAAAGGGGCTGTCTCTTTCCGTTATTAAACTTCTGGTTCCTACAATATAGAACAATACAGTCTGCAAGGGATACAGTCCTTGAAGCACACATGATTGTGTGTGCTGTTGGTCTACTAACATTTTCATTAATTACTATTTTTTATGTAATTGTTTTTATATTGTTTTACTTTCTTTTTTATTCAAGAAAAAGTTTTTTATTTATTTATCTTATTTAATTATTTTTTTTATTTTTTTTAAAAGGACCTTATCTTCACCAGACCAGGTTGTCAATGAAATCAGATTGTTCAAAGGGGTTCTTAAAACCAGATCCAGTTCAGATTATGTCCAGGTCGGGCTCAGCAACACACACCTTCACCTATGTACACTGAAAACCAGGGAACACAACAGATTGCATACAATCCACAAACAAAATTAAATTTTTTATTTATTTTTGTCCTGTCCAGCTACTCAGACAAATCATATAGTTGATGTAGATGATCTATATCTTTTCTTGTCCGTCATAAGGATTATGAATAATGGACAAATATCCAAAAAGGTGCAGAGATTTGACCAAAGTCCTCCTCCATGTTTCCATCAGGGTGTGTTTCATCAACTCACATTCTAATAAAGTCTGCATTCAAGTCTTTGGAGAACTGCGATAATAATAATAATAATAATAATAATAGATTTTATTTGTAAAAAAAAAAAAAAAAAAACCTTGAGCAAACAACCTCAAAGTGCAACAGTGTATTTTAAAAAAAAGAAGATAATAAAAATAAATACAGATAAAAATTAGAACTAGCACGCATATATCTAAAAAAAGGCTTTTTTAAAAATAAGTGTTTTTAAGCCTTTTTTAAAAGCATCCACAGTCTGTGGTACCCTCAGGTGGTCAGGGAGAGCGTTCCACAGACTGGGAGCGGCGGAGCAGAAAGCCCGGTCTCCCATCAGGGTGTGTTTCATCATCTCACATTCTAATAAAGTCTGCATTCAAGTCTTTGGAAAGCTGCGAGAATAATAATAATAATAATAATAATAATAGATTTTATTTGTAAAAAAAAAAAAAAAACGTTGAGCAAACAACCTCAAAGTGCAACAGTGTATTTTAAAAAAAAGAAGATAATAAAAAGAAATACAGATAAAAACTAGAACTAGCACGCATATATCTAAAAAAAGGCTTTTTTAAAAAATGAGTGTTTTTAAGCCTTTTTTAAAAGCATCCACAGTCTGTGGTACCCTCAGGTGGTCAGGGAGAGCGTTCCACAGACTGGGAGCGGCGCAGCAGAAAGCCCCGGTCTCTCATGGTCCGTAGCTTTGTCCTCGGAGGTTGGAGGAGGTTAGCCTGTCCGAGAGTAACACCGCTGCCACATCAAGCAGAAAAAGGCAGAAGGTAAAACAAAAACGACCCCACACACTGACTTGTCCCTATTTGTACTTTATAGTCTGGACATTTTCTAGGATTGATGTCCCAGATACCTTCTGGTACTATTAACTTTCATATTTCACTGTATTCATAGCAAAAGTTATAGTTGCAATAAATATTTGTGGACTACGGGAGGAGCAGTAAATCCCGTGATGGAGCAGTAAAAGGAGACAAAAAGGGACGATCAATAAAGAAAGGCGATGATGGATCAGCTAAAAACTTCACCCGCTGAACGCCTGACGCCTGAAATGAAAAACCTCGTTTGTTTCCCGCGCGGCCTTTGAACCGGCAACCCTCACCCGGCGCCGCAGCGCTGATGCTGCTTAGGATTAATGTCAATTTACCGCCGGTGAAAAATGGCAGCTGTTTCTGCTGGGCATGTGTGCGCACGTGTGCAGGTTCCCCTCACAGGTTGTGTATGCAGGGCAGCTGTTTCTGCTGGGTGTGTGTGTGCACGTGTGCACGTGTGCAGGTTCCCCTCACAGGTTGTGTATGCAGGGCAGCTGTTTCTGCTGGGCGTGTGCGCGCACGTGTGCACGTTCCCCTCACAGGTTGTGTATGCAGGGCAGCTGGGAGCGTGCGAGGCCTCCGGTCGCTATAATTTATCCTCTCTGTGTGAGCCAAAGCCTTGCTATTTTTTCCCCACTCGGCTACGATGGTGAAAGGTAGGAAGCGCCACCAAGAAAAGACTCATCCCCTCGTAGCATCGACGGTGTTTCCAAAACCCAAACAGCGCGTGTGTTACAATAATTTTTTGTAAGTTCTCACAAAAAACTTTGTGTTGAAATGAGTTCCAGGCAAAAGGACGGGCAATCTTTGAAGCCTACCAAGAGTAAGGCTCGTAAAACCCCACAAGGACTTCAAAGCAGAGAGAACCAAGGATCTGCCCAATTTCCAGACAAACTCTTTTTGAACTAGTTTATGGAACTCTTTCTGAACTATTTTATGGAACTCTTTTATAACTATTTTACGACCTCTTCTTTTGAACTGTCCGGTAACCGAAGGCAACGCTGTTTACGACCCACTTCCCTCTGGAAGCTGCTGTGGTCAGGTGGGGGGAGAAAGTCAAATAAAGAAGGAGTGCAATCTTTGGGCAGAGCGTGCTGTAAGAGGTTACAGGTCGACGGCGACTCTCCTCAATATATTGAGTCCAAATTGAATTCTGTCTCTGTTTGATTCTTTGCCTCTTGTCTTGTTTAATAGATGTCATCAGTGTTTGAACCTGACAGCGTGTCTACACTGCAAAGTCTTTTCCACTTTCCCGTTCACCCGAGTACATAAAGTTGCCACTAAAAACTCCCCGGGTAGTTCCTTGGAAAGGTTCCGGGAGCTTTAGGGACGGCGGGCTGTGTCGTAGCTTAACTTCATTTCCCGGCCGCAACCCTTTGAAGCAGTAGCGATTCCCGAAGCTGGGCTATTTTTAGGGCCGTGTAACGAGGTAGCTTACATCGCAGCTACGTCCGGGGCGAGACTAAAGAATACGGAGACAATCCATGGCGATCTGTCGGTTTGCGAATGATCAGACGCGATTGGCCGAAGGTTAGGGAGAAACGTAACGGACTGGCCAGTCAAAGTCGACATAGAGGGGGGGGGGGGGTCATGCCACGTGATAACGAGGGAGTATTTAAGTCATTTGTATACTCTAGCCTTTAAATAGACCCCCTTTTTAGACCAGTTGATCTGCCGTTTCTTTTCTTTTCTGCTCTGCCCCCCTCTCCCTTGTGGAGGGGAGGGGGGCAGAGCAGGTCCGGTGGACATGGATGAAGTGCTGGCTGTCCAGAGTCGGGACCCGGGGTGGGGTGGACCGCTCGCCTGTGCGTTGGTTGGGGACATCTCTGCGCTGCTGACCTGTCTCTGCTTGGGATGGTCTCCTGCTGGCCCCACTATGGACTGGACTCTCACTATTATGTTAGATCCACTATGGGCTGGACTCTCACACTATTATGTTAGATCCACTATGGACTGGACTCTCACTATATTATGTTAGATCCACTATGGACTGGACTCTCACACTATTATGTTAGATCCACTATGGACTGGACTCTCACACTATTATGTTAGATCCACTATGGCCTGGAGTATCACTATTATGTTAGATCCACTATGGACTAGACTCTCACTATTATGTTAGATCCACTATGGACTGGGCTCTCACACTATTATGTTAGATCCACTATGGACTGGACTCTCACACTATTATGTTAGATCCACTATGGACTGGACTCTCACACTATTATGTTAGATCCACTATGGACTGGAGTCTCACTATTATGTTAGATCCACTATGGACTGGACTCTCACACTATTATGTTAGATCCACTATGGACTAGACTCTCACTATTATGTTTGATCCACTATGGACTGGACTCTCACACTATTATGTTAGATCCACTATGGACTGGACTCTCACACTATTATGTTAGATCCACTATGGACTGGACTCTCACTATTATGTTAGATCCACTATGGACTGGACTCTCACACTATTATGTTAGATCCACTATGGACTGGACTCTCACTATTATGTTAGATCCACTATGGACTGGACTCTCACTATTATGTTAGATCCACTATGGACTGGACTCTCACACTATTATGTTAGATCCACTAAGGACTGGACTCTCACTATATTATGTTAGATCCACTATGGACTGGACTCTCACAATATTATGTTAGATCCACTATGGACTGGACTCTCACACTATTATGTTAGATCCACTATGGACTGGACTCTCACACTATTATGTTAGATCCACTATGGACTGGACTCTCACACTATTATGTTACATCCACTATGGACTGGACTCTCACACTATTATGTTAGATCCACTATGGACTGGACTCTCACACTATTATGTTAGATCCACTATGGACTGGACTCTCACACTATCATGTTAGATCCACTATGGACTGGACTCTCACACTATTATGTTAGATCCACTATGGACTGGACTCTCACACTATTATGTTAGATCCACTATGGACTGGACTCTCACTATTATGTTAGATCCACTATGGACTGGACTCTCACTATTATGTTAGATCCACTATGGACTGGACTCTCACTATTATGTTAGATCCACTATGGACTGGACTCTCACACTATTATGTTAGATCCACTATGGACTGGACTCTCACACTATCATGTTAGATCCACTATGGACTGGACTCTCACACTATTATGTTAGATCCACTATGGACTGGACTCTCACACTATTATGTTAGATCCACTATGGACTGGACTCTCACTATTATGTTAGATCCACTATGGACTGGACTCTCACTATTATGTTAGATCCACTATGGACTGGACTCTCACTATTATGTTAGATCCACTATGGACTGGACTCTCACTATTATGTTAGATCCACTATGGACTGGACTCTCACTATTATGTTAGATCCACTATGGACTGGACTCTCACACTATTATGTTAGATCCACTATGGACTGGACTCTCACACTATTATGTTAGATCCACTATGGACTGGACTCTCACACTATTATGTTAGATCCACTATGGACTGGAGTATCACTATTATGTTAGATCCACTATGGACTGGAGTCTCACTATTATGTTAGATCCACTATGGACTGGACTCTCACACTATTATGTTAGATCCACTATGGACTGGACTCTCACTATTATGTTAGATCCACTATGGACTGGACTCTCACACTATTATGTTAGATCCAGTATGGACTGGACTCTCACTATTATGTTAGATCCACTATGGACTGGACTCTCACACTATTATGTTAGATCCACTATGGACTGGACTCTCACTATATTATGTTAGATCCACTATGGACTGGACTCTCACACTATTATGTTAGATCCACTATGGACTGGAGTCTCACTATTATGTTAGATCCACTATGGACTGGACTCTCACTATTGTGTTAGATCCACTATGGACTGGACTCTCACTATTATGTTAGATCCACTATGGACTAGACTCTCACTATTATGTTAGATCCACTATGGACTGGACTATCACACTATTATGTTAGATCCACTATGGACTGGACTCACACTATTATGTTAGATCCACTATGGACTGGACTCTCACACTATTATGTTAGATCCACTATGGACTGGACTCTCACTATTATGTTAGATCCACTATGGACTGGACTCTCACTATTATGTTAGATCCACTATGGATTTGACTCTCACACTATTATGTTAGATCCACTATGGACTGGACTCTCACACTATTATGTTAGATCCACTATGGACTGGACTTTCACACTATTATGTTAGATCCACTATGGACTGGACTCTCACTATTATGTTAGATCCACTATGGACTGGACTCTCACTATTATGTTAGATCCACTATGGACTGGACTCTCACTATTATGTTAGATCCACTATGGACTGGACTCTCACTATTAGTTAGATCCACTATGGACTGGACTTTCACAATATTATGCTAGACCCACTCGACGTCCATTGCACCGGTCACCCACATCTGCGGTCCCCTCCAAGGTTTCTCATTGTCATCCCACTGGGTTGAGTTTTTCCTTGCCCTGATGTGGGATCTGAACCGAGGATGTCGTTGTGGCTTGTGCAGCCCTTTGAGACACTTGTGATTTAGGGCTATATAAATAAACATTTATTGATTGATTGATTGATTGATTGATTGATTGAGTACGAAACAGAGCAAAGCTGGGAAACACGGGAGACATTATGGAAGTCTCAGGTCCAAAACCTCTCTCCCCTCCTGCCCCCGGCCGCTTACTGTTAAAGACAACAGATGATTAGATTAACACGTACCACCTGTGCAATCTAATCACCTGCCAGCTGTGTCTCGCCGTCAGCACTTCCACTGCCACTGATGGTGCTCTGTCCTCAGCACCATGGACAGAGGCGGTGACCTTTGCTCCTGCAGACAGCGCTGGCCACGTCTCCCCCCACGTCTGTAATCACAGAATATTTAACAGGCTAAACATGAATTTGTTTTAATAGATAATGAATTAAAACATTGTCATGCAGAGATATGAATACCATTAACTTGTACGACGTGTTACAAACAGAATATCAGGAGCGTTTATTCAGGTAGAAATATCACAGATTACATGAGCAAACATCTTTGACGATCAAAGCGTGATCGTAACGATCCACATTTTGTGTTATTAATGCGTGGAACTGCCTTCTGAACATGGAGGCGTAGCTCCTCTCCTTTTAAATGCAAGTGCTCCTACAGCAGGAATACCAATTGCTGTATTCCTACAAAATGCAAAACAACCCGTATGTTACGTACGTACGTTTTGTACCGGACGCAAAATCCCAAGAGACACGGTCACTCATGTCACATGAGGACGAGGGAGTCGGAGATAGAGGGACGCTTCAAGCTGACCACCCAAAACAAAAAGAAAGATACATGAAAATGGCGGACGGATCCTTTGTGCATATTTGTCCTTTAGTGATGAAGACGACGTCCAGGAAAGCCACATAAATGAGTAATTACACACTGATTGATTAAATGTTATTATTCCCTGACTTTGTAAACTGATACTACACGTGGTATCAACACTACCAAAACATGGACGGCTCATCCTCGTGTGTGTATGCCTAGCCCAGGGTGTGGCAACCCAATATGTTAAAAGAGCCATATCGGACCAAAAATACAAAAAAATAATCTGTCTGGAGCCACAAAATGTTTTATTAGTTATATTAGCCTACTATCAAAATGACTTTAAAAGTCTTATATAAGTGTTATAATGAAGACAACACATGATGTAAGTGTCTATATTAGCCTACTATCAAAATGACTTTAAAAGTCTTATAATGAAGACAACACATGATGTAAGTGTCTATATTAGCTATATTAGCCTACTATCAAAATGACTTTAAAAGTCTTATATAAGTGTTATGATGAAGACAACACATGATGTAAGTGTCTATATTAGCCTACTATCAAAATGACTTTAAAAGTCTTATATAAGTGTTATCATGAAGACAACACATGATGTAAGTGTCTATATTAACTATATTAGCCTACTATCAAAATGACTTTAAAAGTCTTATATAAGTGTTATGATGAAGACAACACATGATGTAAGTGTCTATATTAGCTATATTAGCCTACTATCAAAATGACTTTAAAAGTCTTATATAAGTGCTATGATGAAGACAACACATGATGTAAGTGTCTATATTAGCCTACTATCAAAAAGGCTTTAAAAGTCTTATATAAGTGTTATCAGGAAGACAACACATGATGTAAGTGTCTATATTAGCCTACTATCAAAAAGGCTTTAAAAGTCTTATATAAGTGTTATAATGAAGACAACACATGATGTAAGTGTCTATATTAGCCTACTATCAAAATGACTTTAAAAGTCTTATATAAGTGTTATGATGAAGACAACACATGATGTAAGTGTCTATATTAGCTATATTAGCCTACTATCAAAATGACTTTAAAAGTCTTATATAAGTGTTATGATGAAGACAACACATGATGTAAGTGTCTGTATTAGCCTACTATCAAAAAGGCTTTAAAAGTCTTATATAAGTGTTATCAGGAAGACAACACATGATGTAAGTGTCTATATTAGCCTACTATCAAAAAGGCTTTAAAAGTCTTATATAAGTGTTATAATGAAGACAACACATGATGTAAGTGTTTATATTAGTTATATTAGCCTACTATCAAAATGACTTTAAAAGTCTTATATAAGTGTTATGATGAAGACAACACATGATGTAAGTGTCTATATTAGCTATATTAGCCTACTATCAAAATGACTTTAAAAGTCTTATATAAGTGTTATGATGAAGACAACACATGATGTAAGTGTCTATATTAGCCTACTATCAAAAAGGCTTTAAAAGTCTTATATAAGTGTTATCATGAAGACAACACATGATGTAAGTGTCTATATTAGCCTACTATCAAAAAGGCTTTAAAAGTCTTATATAAGTGTTATAATGAAGACAACACATGATGTAAGTGTCTATATTAGTTATATTAGCCTACTATCAAAATTACTTTAAAAGTCTTGTATAAGTGTTATGATGAAGACAACACCTGATGTAAGTGTCTATATTAGCTATATTAGCCTACTATCAAAATGACTTTAAAAGTCTTATATAAGTGTTATGATGAAGACAACACATGATGTAAGTGTCTATATTAGCCTACTATCAAAAAGGCTTTAAAAGTCTTATATAAGTGTTATCATGAAGACAACACATGATGTAAGTGTCTATATTAGCCTACTATCAAAAAGGCTTTAAAAGTCTTGTATAAGTGTTATAATGAAGACAACACATGATGTAAGTGTCTATATTAGTTATATTAGCCTACTATCAAAATTACTTTAAAAGTCTTATATAAGTGTTATGATGAAGACAACACATGATGTAATTGTCTATATTAGCTATATTAGCCTACTATCAAAATGACTTTAAAAGTCTTATATAAGTGTTATGATGAAGACAACACATGATGTAAGTGTCTATATTAGCCTACTATCAAAAAGGCTTTAAAAGTCTTATATAAGTGTTATCATGAAGACAACACATGATGTAAGTGTCTATATTAGCCTACTATCAAAATGACTTTAAAAGTCTTATATAAGTGTCATGATGAAGACAACACATGATGTAAGTGTCTATATTAGTTATATTAGCCTACTATCAAAATGACTTTAAAAGTCTTATATAAGTGTTATAATGAAGACAACACATGATGTAAGTGTCTATATTAGCCTACTATCAAAATGACTTTAAAAGTCTTATATAAGTGTTATAATGAAGACAACACATGATGTAAGTGTCTATATTAGCCTACTATCAAAATGACTTTAAAAGTCTTATATAAGTGTTATAATGCAGACAACACATGATGTAAGTGTCTATATTAGCTATATTAGCCTACTATCAAAATTACTTTAAAAGTCTTATATAAGTGTTATAATGAAGACAACACATGATGTAAGTGTCTATATTAGCTATATTAGCCTACTATCAAAAAGGCTTTAAAAGTCTTATATAAGTGTTATCATGAAGACAACACATGATGTAAGTGTCTATATTAGCTATATTAGCCTACTATCAAAATAACTTTAAAAGTCTTATATAAGTGTTATAATGCAGACAACACATGATGTAAGTGTCTATATTAGCTATATTAGCCTACTATCAAAATAACTTTAAAAGTCTTATATAAGTGTTATAATGAAGACAACACATGATGTAAGTGTCTATATTAGCTATATTAGCCTACTATCAAAAAGGCTTTAAAAGTCTTATATAAGTGTTATCATGAAGACAACACATGATGTAAGTGACACGCACAGTATAAAACGTTTGGTGGACACAATGAGACAAAGAAGGAGTGGCATAAAACACGTCTTTCTGTGGCAGCGTCGGAGAAAGTTGTACATGCAAACAAGGAGAAGACCAAGTGTGTGATTCCTCCTCTTCAGTCTCCGGGTGAAAAAGAGACAAGGAGAAGACCAAGTGTGTGACCCCTCCTCTTCTGTCTCCAGGTGAAAAGGAGACAAGAAGATCAAGTGTGCGACTCCTCCTCTGTCTTCAGGTGAAAAAGAGACAAGCAGAAGACCAAGTGTGTGATTCCTCCTCTTCTGTCTCCTTGTAAGGAGGAAACAAGGAGAAGACCAAGTGTGTGACTCCTCCTCTGTCTCCTTGTGAGGAGGAAACAAGGAGAAGACCAAGTGTGCGACTCCTCCTCCTCTGTCTCCTTGTGAGGAGGAAACAAGGAGAAGACCAACTGTGTGACTCCTCCTCTGTCTCCTTGTGAGGAGGAAACAAGGAGAAGACCAAGTGTGTGACTCCTCCTCTGTCTCCAGGTGAAAAGGAGACAAGCAGAAGACCAAGTGTGTGATTCCTCCTCTTCTGTCTCCAGGTGAAAAAGAGACAAGGAGAACACCAAGTGTGTGACTCCTCCTCTGTCTCCAGGTGAAAAGGAGACAAGCAGAAGACCAAGTGTGTGATTCCTCCTCTTCTGCCTCCAGGTGAAAAGGAGACAAGCAGAAGACTAAGTGTGTGACTCCTCCTCCGCTGTCTCCATGTGAAAAAGAGACAAGGAGAAGACAAAGTGTGTGACTCCTCCTCTGTCTTAGGTGCTGGTCATTGCAGCGGCGAGGGAGGAGGTGTGAAATCATTGCTTCTGTCATGGTGAAGCCACTTTGGAGAAAAGATGAATCGTTGAGCTTTGGAGAGCCAACAGAAATGTTTTGTTCAGCCGACTTCATTCCATGAAGAAAATGAAGTGGTCCATGAAACAAAAGACTGGTTTTCATTTGAACTCTTCAAGCGTGTCGATGTAGAAGATTTTGCCTCACAAAGAAACGTACAAAAGTCTTTTCAGCGGGGAAAATTAGCACGGACGTCTTTCAACGCCGAGCGAGCGAGAAAAAGCTGATTTAGTAGAATAAAAGTAATTTGCTGGTTAAAGCCAAGGCGCTGTGGGAGAAGGACTTGTTCCTCCAATCGGTGGCCGGGCGTCACAGAACATGAGGAGGATTCAGAGTGAATACATGAATTCATGTCCAAGATAAAGTCCACTTTAACCAGCAGGAACTCAGCACCAAACACTCCACATGTTGGATGCCTTTAAAAATGTCGAGTGCTGCTCGGTTCCCGAGTGTGACCTGTATCGCATGTTTCACGCCAGGGTTGTACCGATACCGGCAAAGTACTCGTGGATCATGCTAAACTGCCTCCATAAAATACAGCGTGTGGTCGTCACGTCGTGACATTGCGGGTTTTAGGAGCAGAGGAGCATGTTGGGCAGCGCACACACACGGAGTACTTACAAGCAGACACAGTGTGTAGACAGAAAAGGGAGAATGGACGCGTTTTGCATAAAGGTGAAGTTGTAACACTGAAACCCCCTCAGGAAGAGGTGCTTTAAGGCATGGCTCAGTAGCAGCTAACGTCCCTGCACAGTGTTTTAGCTACTTTTCAATGGCAAATTCTGGCCTTCATGGCAACAAATAAAGTGAGTGTCTTACAAGAATAGCTAAACAGGCGTCACTACCCGCCGTAGGAGGCTAACAGCGAGCAAGCGCTCCTCAATGTAAACAAATGGTTGGATCTACACTTGACATCCACTGTAATGATACCAAGTACAAGAGTGTGTATGTTTTTTCCATGTGTTCTTGTATGTTTTCAAAAGTTTTTTTGTGTTTTTTGTATGTGTTTTCCATGTTTTTTGTGTGATTTTTTAAATGGTTTTTGTGTTTTCCATATTTTTTGTAGGATTTTTGCGAGTTTTGGGTGTATTTTTAGTTTTTTATGTTTTTTCCATGTTTTATGTATGTTTTCCATGTTTTTTGTAGGTTTTTACCATGTGTTTGTATGTTTGTTTATGTTTTTTTGTACGTTTTTTCTATGTTTTTTCTATGTTTTTCTTTGTTTTCTATGTTTTTCTATGTATGTTTTTGCCATTTTTGTAAAAAAAAATTTAGTTTTTTGTATTTTTTTTCCATGTTTTTTGTATGTTTCTTCCATGGTTTTTTGTATGTTTTTTCCTATGTTTTTTTCTGTTTTTTGTATGTTTTTCCAGTTTTTAAATTGTTTTTGGATGTTTTTTCTACACTTGACATCCACTGTAATGATACCAAGTACAAGAGCGTGTATGTTTTTTCTATGTGTTCTTGTATGTTTTTAAAAAAAATTTGTGGTTTTTGTACGTGATTTCCATATTTTTTGTAGGATTTTTGCGAGTTTTTTGTGTATTTTCTGTTTTTTATGTTTTTCCATGTTTTATGTATGTTTTCCATGTTTTTTGTATGTTTTTACCATGTGTTTGTATGTTTTGGGGGTTTTTTTGTATGTTTTTTTCATATTTTTTGTATGTTTTCCATGTTTTTTGTATGTTTTTGGTTTTTTGTATGTGTTTCCATGTTTTTCTATGTTTTTTGTATATATTTTGTGCATGTTTTTTGTGTTTTTCATTTTTTTCCATATTTTTTTTTAATTTTAACATTTTATTCCAATTTTTTAAGTGTTTTTTGTAAGTTTTTTCAATGGTTTTTTTATGTTTTGTATAAGTTTTTTCCATGTTTTTTAAAAGTTTTTTTTCCATCTATTTGTATTTTTTTTGTATAATATTGCATTTTTTTTATGTTTGTTGTATATTTTTCTATGTTTTCTATGTTCGTCTATGTTTTTTGTATATATTTTGTGCATGATTTTTGTGTTTTTCATTTTTTTCCGTATTTTTTGCAATATTTTTGTTTTTGTTTTTCAATTTTTGTTTTTTGTAAGTTTTTTCAATGTTTTTTTTATGTTTTTTGTAAGTTTTTTCAATGATTTTTGTATGTTTTTTCCATTTTTTTGGTATGATTTTTGTATATCATTGCATGTTTTTTCTTTTTATTGTATGTTTTTTGCATTTTTTTGGTATATTTTTTGCATGTTTTTGTATGTTTGTGACGGAGATGCTGGCGACTTGTCCGGGGTGTAACCTGATTTCTGCCCAATTGCAGCTGAGATAGTCTCTAACGGCCCCCACCACCCCGAAACGGACAAGTGGTAGAAAATGGATGGTGATGCCAAGCAACATTTCCATAACTAACTACTCATTCACTTTATTTGATGCTTGCTGAGGCAGCCTCATCTTTATTTATAAGCCTCTAATGACGATGTCTGGGCCTTCAAAAGTGTATTTTTAAGACTGGAAACAGATTTTTAGGCATTAGCACATCAAATATGATCTTCTCGAGGCTTTTTTGCATGTCGACAGACACAAAACAGCACTGACTAAGTCCTTCCTCAAAATAAAGTTTACTCCTAATAGGAGACACAAATTACACTTTTCAGTTTGAGTGATTTTTTTTTAATGGATTTTTTTGACTGAGTTAGTCAATACAGATTTAGTTGATTTAAAGTAAGAATACATTATTGGACATGCGAGATGTGAACGTGTGAGATTCTCCACCAGGCTGTCTTCAATTTGGCAGGCGAGACGTAAGGAGTTGAATAAACAATTGAATAAGGAGATGTGCATTTATATTACTTACAAATATTTGGGATGTCCTGATCAACATTTCTGGCTTCTGACTCGATACTTTGACCAAAATGTTGTACAGCACGTCCAGTTTGGAACAAAATGAAGTGTCTAGTGCACAGGAAGACTTCCTGTAAGAATGATTGACTTCGTCAGTCCGTCAAAATTAACAAAAACCACCAGAAAATGATTTTGTAATGATAAAAACGAGAATAGAATGTGTATGGATCAAATCACTTTAGTATCAATTATATCGACATCTGGATCGATCGGCCCTCCTTTACATTGAGGCTTCAGCACGGGGGTGTCCAAAGTGTGGCCCCGGGGGGCCATTTGTGCTCTGCAGCTAATCTTTTTAAGGGCCCGCGTCACGTTCTGAAGACACTGGTGGAAATAGAAGAATAAAAGTGGAGTAAAAGAGCAAACAGCTGAAATGTAGCCAGAAAAATGCCACTTTTGAGTTGTGATCCAACACATTCTTGGACTCGCTTGCAAAATCTTCATCAACTTGAAAAAAGACTCCAATATTTTGCACTTTTAATTTATTTTTAAATGTTTTAATTGGATGTGTACGTCATTTATTTGTTTAGAACTTGATATCTAAACATTTATTTATCCACATGTTGATCCATCTAAAAGTTTATCCATGTTAATGTTTATCTATGTCACTTTTGATCTTTGTAAATGTTTATCAATCTAAATGTTTGTTTCTATGCGATACCATGTGCAATACAAGCAGAGTGTTTACTTGTGTGTGATATCATGTGTGATACAAGCAGTGCGTTTATTTGTGTGTGGTATCATGTGCGATACAAGTAGTCCTGCACAGTGTTATCTTGTGTGCAATACAAGTAGTCCTGCAGACTGTTTACTTGTGTGTGATATCATGTGCGATACAAGCAGAGTGTTCACTTGTGTGTGATATCATGTACATACAAGCAGCGTGTTTACTTGTGTGTGATACCGAGTGGGATGCAAGCAGCATGTTTACTTGTGTGTGATATCATGTGGGATACAAGCAGCATGTTTACTTTTGGGTGATATCTATGATACAAGCAGCGTGTTTACTTGTGTGTGATATCATGTGTGATAGAAGCAGGGTGTTTACTTGTGTGTGATATCATGTGTGACACAAGCAGCGTGTTTACTTGTGTGTGATATCATGTGCGATACAAGTAGTGTTTACTTGTGTGTGATATCATGTGCGATACAAGCAGCGTGTTTACGTGTGTGTGATATCATGTGGGATACAAGCAGTATGTTTACTTGTGTGTGATATCATGTGGGATACAAGCAGTGTGTTTACTTGTGTGTGATATCATGTGTGATACAAGCAGTGTTTACTTGTGTGTGTGATATCATGCGCGATACAAGCAGAGTGTTTACTTGTGTGTGATACCGAGTGGGATACAAGCAGCATGTTTACTTGTGTGTGATATCATGTGGGATACAAGCAGCATGTTTACTTTTGTGTGATATCTATGATACAAGCAGCGTGTTTACTTGTGTGTGATATCATGTGTGATAGAAGCAGGGTGTTTACTTGTGTGTGATATCATGTGTGACACAAGCAGCGTGTTTACTTGTGTGTGATATCATGTGCGATACAAGTAGTGTTTACTTGTGTGTGATATCATGTGCGATACAAGCAGCGTGTTTACGTGTGTGTGATATCATGTGGGATACAAGCAGTGTGTTTACTTGTGTGTGATATCATGTGTGATACAAGCAGTGTTTACTTGTGTGTGTGATATCATGTGAGATACAAGCAGAGTGTTTACTTGTGTGTGATAACATGTGCGACACAAGCAGAGTGTTTACTTGTGTGTGATATCATGTGGGATACAAGCAGTGTTTACGTGTGTGTGTGATATCATGTGCGGTACAAGCAAAGTGTTTACTTGTGTGTGATAACATGTGCGATACAAGCAGAGTGTTTACTTGGGTGTGATATCATGTGGGATACAAGCACTGTTTACTTGTGTGTGTGATATCATGTGCGATACAAGCAGAGTGTTTACTTGTGTGTGATATTATGTGCGATACAAGCAGAGTGTTTACTTGTGTGTGATATCATGTGGGATACAAGCAGTGTTTACTTGTGTGTGTGAGATATCATGTGCGATACAAGCAGAGTGTTTACTTGTTTGTGATAACATGTGCGATACAAGCAGAGTGTTTACTTGTGTGTGATATCATGTGCGATACAAGTAGTGTTTAGTTGTGTGTGATATTATGTGCGATACAAGCAGAGTGTTTACTTGTGTGTGATATCATGTGGGATACAAGCAGTGTTTACTTGTGTGTGTGAGATATCATGTGCGATACAAGCAGAGTGTTTACTTGTGTGTGATATCATGTGCGATACAAGTAGTGTTTACTTGTGTGTGTTATCACGTGCGATACAAGCAGCGTGTTTACTTGTGTGTGATATCATGTGCGATACAAGCAGAGTGTTTACTTGTGTGTGTGATATAATGTGCAATACAAGTAGTGTTTACTTGTGTGTGTTATCATGTGCGATACAAGCAGCGTGTTTACTTGTGTGTGATATCATGTGCGATACAAGCAGAGTGTTTACTTGTGTGTGTGATATAATGTGCAATACAAGTAGTGTTTACTTGTGTGTGTTGTCATGTGCGATACAAGCAGAGTGTTTACTTGTGTGTGATAACATGTGCGATACAAGCAGAGTGTTTACTTGGGTGTGATATCATGTGCGATACAAGTAGTGTTTACTTGTGTGTGTTATCATGTGCGATACAAGCAGCGTGTTTACTTGTGTGTGATATCATGTGCGATACAAGCAGAGTGTTTACTTGTGTGTGTGATATAATGTGCAATACAAGTAGTGTTTACTTGTGTGTGTTATCATGTGCAATACAAGCAGCGTGTTTACTTGTGTGTGATATCATGTGCGATACAAGCAGCCTGTTTTTTATGTGTGATATCATGTGCGATACAAGCAGAGTGTTTAACATCTAAATGTCCTCCAATAAACACACCATTTCTCCTATTTTACTAAAGTAATTTACAAAAGGTAAACATGCTAGGCTATTAGAGCTAGCAGCTACACAACAGCTAAGCACACACTAGTCTCACATATTTATGACCTATAACTGTTTCACATATTTATGACCTATAACTGTCTCACATATTTATGACCTATAACTGTCTCACATATTTATGACCTATAACTGTCTCACTTATTTATGACCTATAACTGTCTCACATATTTAAGAGCTATAACTGTCTCGCATATTTATGACTTATAACTGTCTCACATATTTATGAGCTATAACTGTCTCACATATTTATGACCTATAACTGTCTCACATATTTACGACCTATAACTGTCTCACATATTTATGACCTATAACTGTCTCACATATTTACGACCTATAACTGTTTCACATATTTATGAGCTATAACTGTCTCACATATTTATGACCTATAACTGTCTCACATATTTATGCCCTATAACTGTCTCACATATTTATGACCTATAACTGTCTCACATATTTATGACCTATAACTGTCTCACATATTTACGACCTATAACTGTCTCACTTATTTACGACCTATAACTGTCTCACATATTTATAAGCTAAAACTGTCTCACATATTTACGACCTATAACTGTCTCACATATTTATGACCTATAACTGTCTCACATATTTATGACCTATAACTGTCTCACATATTTATGACCTATAACTGTCTCACATATTTATGACCTATAACTGTCTCACTTATTTACGACCTATAACTGTCTCACATATTTAAGACCTATAACTGTCTCACATATTTATGAGCTAAAACTGTCTCACATATTTACGACCTATAACTGTCTCACATATTTATGACCTATAACTGTCTCACATATTTATGAGCTATAACTGTCTCACATATTTATGAGCTATAACTGTCTCACATATTTATGACCTGTAACTGTCTCACATATTTATGAGCTATAACTGTCTCACATATTTATGACCTATAACTGTCTCACTTATTTACGACCTATAACTGTCTCACTTATTTACGACCTAAAACTGTCTCACATATTTATGAGCTATAACTGTCTCACATATTTATGACCTATAACTGTCTCACATATTTATGAGCTATAACTGTCTCACATATTTACGACCTATAACTGTCTCACTTATTTACGCCCTATAACTGTCTCACATATTTATGAGCTATAACTGTCTCACATATTTATGACCTATAACTGTCTCACTTATTTACGACCTATAACTGTCTCACATATTTATGAGCTATAACTGTCTCACATATTTATGACCTATAACTGTCTCACTTATTTACGACCTATAACTGTCTCACATATTTACGACCTATAACTGTCTCACTTATTTACGACCTATAACTGTCTCACATGTTTATGAGCTATAACTGTCTCACATATTTACGACCTATAACTGTCTCACTTATTTACGACCTATAACTGTCTCACATATTTATGAGCTATAACTGTCTCACATATTTACGACCTATAACTGTCTCACATATTTATGAGCTATAACTGTCTCACATATTTACGACCTATAACTGTCTCACATATTTATGAGCTATAACTGTCTCACATATTTACGACCTATAACTGTCTCACATATTTACGACCTATAACTGTCTCACATATTTATGACCTATAACTGTCTCACATATTTATGACCTATAACTGTCTCACATATTTACGACCTATAACTGTCTCACTTATTTACGACCTATAACTGTCTCACATATTTATGAGCTATAACTGTCTCACATATTTACGACCTATAACTGTCTCACTTATTTACGACCTATAACTGTCTCACATATTTACGACCTATAACTGTCTCACTTATTTACGACCTATAACTGTCTCACATATTTATGACCTATAACTGTCTCACATATTTATGAGCTATAACTGTCTCACATATTTATGACCTATGACTGTCTCACATATTTATGAGCTATAACTGTCTCACATATTTACGACCTATAACTGTCTCACATATTTATGAGCTATAACTGTCTCACATATTTATGAGCTATAACTGTCTCACATATTTATGACCTAAAACTGTCTCACATATTTATGACCTATAACTGTCTCACATATTTGTGACCTATAACTGTCTCACATATTTACGACCTATAACTGTCTCACTTATTTACGACCTATAACTGTCTCACATATTTATGAGCTATAACTGTCTCACATATTTACGACCTATAACTGTCTCACTTATTTACGACCTATAACTGTCTCACATATTTACGACCTATAACTGTCTCACTTATTTACGACCTATAACTGTCTCACATATTTATGACCTATAACTGTCTCACATATTTATGAGCTATAACTGTCTCACATATTTATAACCTATAACTGTCTCACATATTTATGACCTATAACTGTCTCACATATTTATGAGCTATAACTGTCTCACATATTTACGACCTATAACTGTCTCACATATTTATGAGCTATAACTGTCTCACATATTTATGAGCTATAACTGTCTCACATATTTATGACCTAAAACTGTCTCACATATTTATGACCTATAACTGTCTCACATATTTATGACCTATAACTGTCTCACATATTTATGACCTATAACTGTTTCACATATTTATGACCTATAACTGTCTCACATATTTATGATCTATAACTGTTTCACATATTTATGACCTATAACTGTCTCACATATTTATGACCTATAACTGTTTCACATATTTATGACCTATAACTGTCTCACATATTTATGACCTATAACTGTCTCACATATTTATGACCTATAACTGTCTCAAATATTTATGACCTATAACTGTCTCACATATTTATGACCTATAACTGTCTCCATGTTCATCATGACAACATATTATGTTGCACCAGCAATGTGGTGTTAGGAAGAACCCTAATAGTAATAATATAAATAAATGATATAACAATAGTAATAATAGTGACAATGATATTAATAATAATAATAATAATATTTGTATTACTATTATTATTATTATATCATTCATTTATTATTTATATATCAATTAATATTATTATTATTCTGCAATGAGGTGGCGACTTGTCCAGGGTGTACCCAGCCTTCCGCCCAATTGTAGCTGAGATAGGCTCCAGCGACCCCGCGACCCCAAAGGGAATAAGCGGTAGAAAATGGATGGATGGATGGATTATTATTATTGTTACAAATATTATTATTATTATTATTATTATTAAGTAATAATAATAAATTATATAATAATAGTAACAATTATAATAATAATAATAGTAATACTAGTAATACTAAAAATAGTAATAGTAATGCTAGTAATAATAATAATAATAATAATAGTAACAATAATAGTAATAATAATATTATTAATAATAATATTAATAATAATAATAATGGTAATAATAATAACAAGAATAGTGTGTGGTCATGCAGCAACAGTGCCCTCTGCTGGCGACTTGCAGTAAGACACGTGTCCAAGTGTCACGTGCCAAATAATTGTGCCAGATGTTGCTGAGCTGGCAGCAAATTCCATCCATCCATCCATTTCTACCGTTTGTCCCTTCCGTTCAATATTTGCTCCACTAGAAGATTATTTTGAACATTCACGCTGCATCTTTAACTCTTATTTGTGTCAGCAACACGTCAGCCAAACTTTACAAAACACGCAGCAGGGGATTATAAAAGTGTGAGGTCAGCAAATATTCCTCACTTGCTGCATGTTTCACTCTTTTATTGACTAATGGCTTCCCCAAATATATTTTTATGATAACTACACATTAATACTTGACATGATGCTTCATTCTTACTGTGGTCTGATTGCAGCGTGTGTGTGTGTGTGTGTGTGTGTGTGTGTGTGTGTGTGTGTGTGTGTGTGTGTGTGTGTGTGTGTGTGTGTGTGTGTGTGTGTGTGTGTGTGTGTGTGTGTGTGTGTGTGTGTGTGCGTGTGTGTGTGTGTGTGTGTGTGTGTGTGTGTGTGTATGTATACATACATTCATACATGTATATGTATATCTGTATATATATACATATATGTATATATATATATATATATATATATATATATATATATATATATATATATATATATATATATACATATATGTATATATGTAAACAATCTAACTTAATGTTGTGTATGAATAAGTAGACAAATATTTCCAATATGTATAATATGTATTATATATAAATATATATATATATGTATATATATATATATATTGTGGATAATGCATATGTTTAAGAGTTATTTCTTTATTCATAATCATGTTTGAATCAGCTCATATTTTTCCATGTATACTCTGTATACCAGTTTCTCTTTGTCTTCAGATTGCCTGTTTAGACAGGGTCGTAAACCATCAGGAATGTGAACACAACCCCCAAGTCTCTCTTCTTATCAGTGTTGAGGGGAGGAGGGGGGGGGGGGAGATGGGGGCTTTCTTTGTGTGAAAAGAGTTGTTTTTTCCTTTGGAATGCCAGATCAACTTGGGCTACGCATTTGGATGTGTTGTTCGAGGCTGGTCTCTATTCTCAAATATTTGACAATAAATTACAAAATACCTATTCTGTGCTTGGTGGTACCTTTGAGTTCAGTTATATGTCATCTAAGGAACTTGGGACTGACCAGCGTTGTACATCCCACTTGGAGGAACATCTGGTCAAACGCAACAATATATATATATATATATATATATATATATATATATATATATATATATATATATATATATATATATATATATATATATATATATATATATATATATATATATATATATATATATATATATATATATATACTCACACACACACACATACACGAATGTATGTTTATATTTATACATGTATGTATATATATATATATGTATATGCACAGAACCACAGAAATATATATATATATATATATATATATATATATATATATATATATATATATATATATATATATATATATATATATATATATATATATATATATATATATATATATATATATATATATATATATATATATAGGTACATATAGTCAAGGTTTCTGTGGTTTGTCCGTTATACAGTGCTCAATACCGGGGTAGAGCAGAATATACGTTAGGTCAGAAAAAACATAGAGACTATATTAGGGGATTTTATACAATTGTATTTAAAAAAAGGGAAACCTGCGAAACAGGCTTGTAGGGATGATAGAGCCTCTGTGTTTTTTCCTGACTTAACCTTTTGACCTCCGTTACACAAACGTGATTGTTGGTCTTCTTGCTGGTCTGCTCTCAGCTGCATGAAGCACTCCCTCTGATAACTAGCAGTTCAAGACTTTTCAAGCAGGCCAACGTTGGAGTTGAATGTTGTTGTCCTGCGGGAGCTTCTTCATGCCAGCAAGCTGCTGAGAGCTGGCACCCGACTTTACTGCTCCATTATGCTAATTGATCATCACTAATTGACCCTCGCTTTGCTCATTGGAGGAGCTGACTGGATGCTTCAGCTTTAACCCAGAAACGGGTCAGAAGTGATACACACAGTCGCGGTCAAAAGTTGACATGTAAAGAACATCATGTCATGGCTGTCTTGACGCGCCAATACTTGCTACAACTTTGTGATGTAGTGATTGGAGCACATACTTGTTGCTCACAAAAAACATTCATGAAGTTTGCTTCTTTTATGGATTTATTATTAATGTGAGGGTGAAAAGTATACATACAGCAATGTTAATATTTGCTTCCTTGGCAAGTTGACCTGCAATAAGGCACTTTTGGTAGCCATCCACAAGCTTCTGCTTGACCACTTGACCACTAAATTGCTGCAGTTCAGCTAAATGTGTTGCTTTTCTGACGTGGACTTGTTTCTTCAGCATTGTCCACACCTTTAAGTCAGGACTTTGGGAAGGCCATTCTAAAACCTTCATTCTAGCTGTCATGATCCGTGGTCTGGATCATGTTTTTGTTATGTTCTGTTAGTTTTGGACTCTTTTAGTTCCTGTTTGACACCTGAGTTTGTTTTAGTTACCATGGCTACTTATGATATTCACCTGCCTCTGGTGTTCGGGACGCGCACCTGCTTCTAATCAGAGGACTATTTAAGCCAGCCTTTGCCAGTCAGTCGTCCTGGCATCATTATTGGTTTCATGCCACAGTTCCGTGTTTGTTCTATGCCATAGTTAATGCTATTGGTTTCATGCCACAGTTCCGTGTTTGTTCTATGCCATAGTTAATGCTATTGGTTACATGCCACAGTTCCGTGTTTGTTCTATGCCATAGTTAATGCTATTGGTTACATGCCACGGTTTCGTGTTTGTTCTAAGCCATAGTTAATGCTATTGGTTACATGCCACAGTTTCGTGTTTGTTCTATGCCATAGTTAATGCTATTGGTTTCATGCCACGGTTCCGTGTTTGTTCTATGCCATAGTTAATGCTATTGGTTTCATGCCACGGTTCCGTGTTTGTTCTACGCCATAGTTAATGCTATTGGTTTCATGCCACGGTTTCGTGTTTGTTCTATGCCATAGTTAATGCTATTGGTTTCATGCCACAGTTTCGTGTTTGTTCTATGCCATAGTTAATGCTATTGGTTACATGCCACAGTTTCGTGTTTGTTCTATGCCATAGTTAATGCTATTGGTTTCATGCCACAGTTTCGTGTTTGTTCTATGCCATAGTTAATGCTATTGGTTTCATGCCACAGTTTTGTGTTTGTTCTTTGCCATAGTTAATGCTAGTTGTTTGCCTCATGCCTGGACTACGTAAGTCTTAGTTGTTTTATGCCACAGTTTGGTATTGGTTTCATGCCACAGTTCAGTGTTTGTTCTATGCCATAGTTAATGCTATTGGTTTCATGCCACAGTTCCGTGTTTGTTCTATGCCATAGTTAACGCTATTGGTTTCATGCCACAGTTCCGTGTTTGTTCTATGCCATAGTTAACGCTATTGGTTTCATGCC
>NC_084749.1:48946264-48968764 GCF_033978785.1 Entelurus aequoreus | reverse complement strand
TTTGTAGGATTTTTGCGAGTTTTGGGTGTATTTTCAGTTTTTTTATGTTTTTTCCATGTTTTATTTATGTATCTGTTTACAAAAATATTTTGACATTTAGGGCAGACAATGGATATATGATTTATGTGAATATGATGTAATGGATAGGAATGTCTGATGATGGATGTCAATAAAAATAAAATGAAAATAAATAAATAAATTATTAACTAAAATCTTACCTTTTTTATATTTGCATAGTATGTATGTATTATTAATGTTGTAAACACAAATCTTTATATATCTAGCAAGGCTAGTCCTAAAGAAGTAGGAATTATTCGGAGGTCTTATGAAGGTAGAAAATGTAAGAATGTGTGTGTGTGTGTGTGTGTGTGTGTGTGTGTGTGTGTGTGTGTGTGTGTGTGTGTGTGTGTGTGTGTGTGTGTGTGTGTGTGTGTGTGTGTGTGTGTGTGTGTGTGTGTGTGTGTGTGTGTGTGTGTGTGTGTGTGTGTGTGTGTCCACTAATGAATCTCACAATGGGTCTGCTAAGATCCGCCTTCCGGTTAGAATTTGAGTCCGCCGATTTGTGACAATCTGGTTTCTTTATTATTAGTTTTGCAGGACACAACTGGACCCGTTCGTCACTCTACTGCGCAGTGCATGCGCTGCCTCTCTCTCTCTTTACTCGCCCACTCACTCACTGACGTCACTCAGACAACACGTTGCCGTTCTCACAAACTCACGTACTGTACATATTTAACATGTAGATACGTAACATGTAGAGACGTAACATGTAGATACTTAACATGTCGATACGTAACATGTCAATACATAACATGTAGATACATAACATGTCGATACATAACATGTAGATACATAACATGTAGATACGTAACATGCACATACATAAAATGTAGATACGTAACATGCAGATACATAAAATGTAGATACATGACATGTAGATACATAACATGTAGGTACGTAACATGTAGATACGCAACATGTAGATATGTAACATGTAGATACGTAACATGTCGATACGTGACATTTTTAAAATGTTTTTTGTATGTTTTTTCCATGTTTTTTGTATGTTTTTAAAAGTTTTTTGTATGTGTTTTTCATGTTTTTGTGTGATTTTTAATGTTTTTTGTGTTTTCCATATTTTTTATAGGATTTTTGTGAGTTTTGTGTGTATTTTCTGTTTTGTATATGTTTTTTTCCATGTTTTATGTATGTTTTCCATGTTTTTTGGATGTTTTTTACCATGTTTTTTGTCTGGTTTTTTTTTCATTTTTTGTATGTTTTTGTATATTATTGCGTATTTTTGCTGGTGTTTGGGGCACAACCGACCGGCAGGAGGCCACGGGGAAGACCCAGGACACGTTGGGAAGACTATGTCTCCCGGCTGGCCTGGGAACGCCTCGGGATCCCCCGGGTGGAGCTGGACCAAGTGGCTGGGGAGAGGGAAGTCTGGGCTTCCCTGCTTAGGCTGCTGCCCCCGCGACCCGACCTCGGATAAGCGGAAGAAAATGGATGGATGGATTGTCAGAGGCGTTGAGGAGCGTCTGCTTGACAAAAGACATTCCAAGTGGCCTTTTCCATGTTTTTTGTTTGTTTTTTCCATGTTTTTTTGTTTGTTGTGTTTTTTGTATGTTGTATGTATATTTTTGCCATTTTTGTAAAAAAAAAATTCGTTTTTTGTATTTTTTTCCATGTTTTTTGTATGTTTCTTCCATGATTTTTTGTACGTTTTTCCTATGGGGTTTTTTCTGGGTTTGTTTCTGTTTTTTGTATGTTTTATGTATGTTTGATGTATGTTTTTCCATTTTTTTAAATGTTTTTTGTATGTTTTTTCCATGTTTTTTGTATGTTTTTAAAAGTTTTTTGTATGTGTTTTCCATGTTTTTGTGTGATTTTTAATGTTTTTTGTGTTTTCCATATTTTTTATAGGATTTTTGTGAGTTTTGTGTGTATTTTCTGTTTTGTATATGTTTTTTCCATGTTTTATGTATGTTTTCCATGTTTTTTGTCTGTTTTTTTTTTTTCCATTTTTTGTATGTTTTTGTATATTATTGCATATTTTTGCTGGTGTTTGGGGCACGTCCGACCGGCAGGAGGCCACGGGGAAGACCCAGGACACGTTGGGAAGACTATGTCTCCCGGCTGGCCTGGGAACGCCTCGGGATCCCCCGGGTGGAGCTGGACCAAGTGGCTGGGGAGAGGGAAGTCTGGGCTTCCCTGCTTAGGCTGCTGCCCCCCTGATTTTTTGTTTGTTTTTCCTATGGGGTTTTTTCTGGGGTTTTATGTATGTTTGATGTATGTTTTTCCATTTTTTTCATGTTTTTTGTATGTTTCTTGCATGATTTTTTGTATGTTTTTCCTATGGGGTTTTTTCTGGGGTTTTATGTATGTTTGATGTATGTTTTTCCATTTTTTAAAATGTTTTTTGTATGTTTTTTCCATGTTTTTTGTATGTTTTTAAAAGTTTTTTGTATGTGTTTTCCATATTTTTGTGTGATTTTTAATGTTTTTTGTGTTTTCCATATTTTTCATAGGATTTTTGTGAGTTTTGTGTGTAGTTTCTGTTTTGTATATGTTTTTTCCATGTTTTATGTATGTTTTCCATGTTTTTTGGAAAACATATTGGATATTTTTGCTGGTGTTTGGGGCACGTCCGACCGGCAGGAGGCCACGGGGAAGACCCAGGACACGTTGGGAAGACTATGTCTCCCGGCTGGCCTGGGAACGCCTCGGGATCCCCGGGTGGAGCTGGACCAAGTGGCTGGGGAGAGGGAAATTTGGGCTTCCCTGCTTAGGCTGCTGCCCCCGCTACCCGACCTTGGATAAGCGTTAGAAAATGGATGGATGGATGGATTGTCAGAAGTGATGTGAGGAGCGTCTGCTTGACAAAAGACATTCCAAGTGGCCCTCGGGGCGTCTAATGTTGCATCTTCACACCCACAGAGGAATATCATCAACACTCATTTTGTCTCGGCACTAAACTCTTTTATTGTTTTTTCTGATTTATGACTAAATGTGAGGTCTGACATCACTTCTGGGTGCAACGTCTTGTTATTGTCAGCGTAAGACGAGCGGCACCACAACAAGACCACTTTGTCGCAGCAGAAGAGTGAATCTGAACGTTGGTGACGTATCACTCCCACAGATGGGAGGTCATCCGTAACAATTTGCAGAGAAGCATCATTATGACGACACGCATTCATAACCGCAGCCTGCCTTGAAGCACGGCAGGAGTCTTCACTTTTATGCTGATGTGCCGGGGACTGGGTTTTGAAAAGAAAGTGTGAGTGTGTCTGCTTTAGCGATAAGAAGCGCATGAGAGATATGACACAATGAAGCAGCACATCTGCCAGACAAGCTGTTTCACTCCGCACTCGTCGGCACTACACAACTCTGCTGGCCTGCACCAGCATGCAAATATTATTAACACCTTAACGCATGTCTTGAACACGGGTGTGTCTACAGGAGGCCTTCTCTGCTGGCCTAACATAAATCATGATCATAGATGAATGAACATTCATTTGAATCTACAAACCCCAAAAAGCAGTGAAGTTGTCACGTTGTGTAAATGGTAAATAAAAAGAGAATACAATGATTTGCAAATCCTTTTCTTTTTTTTTCTTCTTTTTTTTTTCTTTTTTCTTTTTTTTTTTTTTGCAAATCCTTTTCAACTTATATTCAATTAAATAGACTGCAAAGACAAGATATTTAAAGGCCTACTGAAAGCCACTACTAGCGACCACGCAGTCTGATAGTTTATATATCAATGATGAAATCTTAACATTGCAACACATGCCAATACGGCCGGGTTAACTTATAAAGGGCAATTTTAAAACTTCCCGGGAAATATCCGGCTGAAACGTCGCGGTATGATGACGTATGCGCGTGACGAAGTCCGAGTAACGGAAGTTATGGTACCCCGTAGAATCCTATACAAAAAGCTCTGTTTTCATTTCATAATTCCACAGTATTCTGGACATCTTTTGCAATTTGTTTAATGAACAATGAAGGCTGCAAAGAAGACAGTTGTAGGTGGGATCAGTGTATTAGCAGCGGACTACAGCAACACAACCAGGAGGACTTTGTTGGAGCGCTAGCCGCGCTAGCCGCCGACCTCACCTTGACTTCCTACGTCTCCGGGCCGCCAAACGCATCGGGTGAAGTCCTTCGTCCTTCTGCCGATCGCTGGAACGCAGGTGAGCACGGGTGTTGATGAGCAAATGAGGGCTGGCTGGCGTAGGTGGAGAGCTAATGTTTTTAGCATAGCTCTGTGCAGTCTGGTTGCTAAGTTAGCTTCAATGGCGTCGTTAGCACAGCATTGTTAACCTTCGCCAGCCTGGAAAGCATTAACCGTGTATTTACATGTCCACGGTTTAATAGTATTGTTGATTTTCTATCTATCCTTCCCGTCAGGGGTTTATTTCTTTTGTTTCTATATGCAGTTAAAGCAAGATGCTATCACGTTAGCTCGTAGCTAAAGCATTTCGCCGATGTATTGTCGTGGAGATAAAATGCACTGAATGTCCATTTGGCGTTCTGGACTCTCATTTTCAAGAGGATATAGTATCCCAGGTGGTTTAAAATACAAATCTGTGATCTACAATAGAAAAAGGAGAGTGTGGAATCCAATGAGCCAGCTTGTACCTAAGTTACGGTCAGAGCGAAAAAAGATACGTCCATCACTGCCTCTCAAGTCCTTCACTGTAACGTTCCTCATCTACGAATCTTTCATCCTGGCTCAAATTAATGGGGTAATCATCACTTTCTCGGTCCGAATCTCTCTCGCTCCATTGTAAACAACGGGGAATTGTGAGGAATACTAGCTCCTGTGACGTCACGCTACTTCCGCTACAGGCAAGGCTTTTTTTTATCAGCCAGCAAAAGTTGCGAACTTTATCGTCGATTTTCTCTACTAAATCCTTTCAGCAAAAATATGGCAATATCGCGAAATGATCAAGTATGACACATAGAATGGATCTGCTATTCCCGTTTAAATTTCAGTAGGCCTTTAAAGGCCTACTGAAATGTGATTTTTTTTTATTTAAACGGGGATAGCAGGTCCATTCTATGTGTCATACTTGATCATTTCGCGATATTGCCATATTTTTGCTGAAAGGATTTAGTAGAGAACATCGACGATAAAGTTCGCAACTTTTGCTCGCTGATAAAAAAAAGCCTTGCCTGTAGCGGAAGTAGCGTGACGTCACAGGTTGTGGAGCTCCTCACATCTGCACATTGTTTACAATCATGGCCACCAGCAGCAAAGCAATGATTACCCCATTAATTTGAGCGAGGATGAAAGATTTGTGGATGAGGAAAGTGAGAGTGAAGGATTAGAGGGCAGTGGAAGCGATTCAGATAGAGAAGATGCTGTGAGAGGCGGGTGGGACCTGATATTCAGCTGGGAATGACTAAAACAGTAAATAAACACAAGACATATATATACTCTATTAGCCACAACACAACCAGCCTTATATTTAATATGCCACATAACAAACACCTCCCTCCTCCCGTCCATACAACCCACCAATACAACTCAAACACCTGCACAACACACTCAATCCCACAGCCCAAAGTACCGTTCACCTTGGCAAAGTTCATACAGCACATATATTTCCCCAAAGTTACGTACGTGACATGCACATAGCGGCACGCACGGACGGGCAAGCGATCAAATGTTTGGAAGCCACAGCTGCGTACTCACGGTAGCGCGTATCCAACTCAAAGTCCTCCTGGTAAGAGTCTCTGTTGTCCCAGTTCTCCACAGGCCAATTGTAAAGCTTGACTATCATATTTCGGAAATGTAAACAATGAAACATCGGCTATGTTTGTGTTGCTGCAGCCGGCCGCTAATACACCGCTTCCCATCTACAGCTTTCTTCTTTGCAGTCTCCATTGTTCATTAAACAAATTGCAAAAGATTCACCAACACAGATGTCCAGAATACTGTGGAATTTTGCGATGAAAACAGACGACTTAATAGCTGGCCACCATGCTGTCCCAAAATGTCCGCTACAATCCGTGACGTCACACGCAAACGTCATCATACCGAGACATTTTCAGCAGGATATTTCGCGGGAAATTTAAAATGTCACTTTACTAATCCAACCCGGCCGTATTGGCAAGTGTTGCAATGTTAAGATTTCATCATTGATATATAAACTATCAGACTGCGTGGTCGCTAGTAGTGGCTTTCAGTAGGCCTTTAACGTTCGAACTGGTAAACGTTGTTATCTTTTGCAAATGTTAGCTCATTTGGAATTTGATGCCTGCAACATGTTTCAAAAAAGCTGGCACAAGAGGCAAAAAAGTTGAGGAATGCTCATCAAAGACTTATTTGGAACATCCCCCAGGTGAGCAGGCTAATTGGGAACAGGTGGGTGCCATGATTGGGTATAAAAGCAGCTTGCATGAAATGCTCAGTCATTCACAAACAAGGACGGGGCGAGGGTCACCACTTTGTCAACAAATGCGTGTCCAACAGTTTAAGAACAACATTTCTCAACCAGCTATTGCAAGGAATTGAGGGATTTCAGCGTCTAAGGTCTGTAATATCATCAAAAGGTTCAGAGAATCTGGAGAAATCACTGCACGTGACATTGAATGCCCGTGACCTTGGATCCCTCAGGTGGTGATGCATCAAAAAGCCACATCAGTGTGTAAAGGATATCACCACATGGGCTCGGGAACACTTCAGAAAACCACTGTCAGTAACTAGAGTCGGTCGCTACATCTGTAAGTGCAAGTTAAAACTCTACTACGCAAAGCCATTTATCAACAACACCCACAAACGCATGTAAACCACTTAACATCTGTGAAGACCAAGTCCTGCAAGAAGATACCACAGCTGATTTGTCGTACCTTGAAGAGGCACAATTACAACAACTGTACTCAAGGTTGGCGCCGATAGCTTGAATGCTACATCGACAACAAGCAGAAAACCACAAATGACGCTGGCAAAGTCGACCGCGTCAATGTTGTCGACAAAAGTACCACAGATAAGTTCAACTTACGCCTTTTCTTACCGGACAGCCGCCACATGTAAGCCACTTAACATCTGTGAACACCAAGTCCTGCAAGAAGATAATAAGTCCTTCATCGACGTCCCACTGGGGTGAGTTTTTCCTTGCCCGGACGTTGGCTCTGTACTGAGGATGTCGTTGTGGCTTGTGCAGCCCTTTGAGACACTTGTGATTTAGGGCTATATAAATAAACATTGATTGATTGATTGAGTGATTCATTTCACCACAGCTGATCTGTCGTACCTTGACGAGGCACAACTACACCCGCCGTACTGTGCAAACAAGAGCATCAAGTTGCAACTACAGGCTGAGAGTGCATGTATGTTGCTTCTTGGAGAAGGCTGGACATCCGTGAGTAATCACACAGATCACATTGTCATCTGAAAAGGTAAATAAGTCAACCTGTTTCAACAACTGAGGAAGAGTAAATGGTGCATTGTTAAGATGTTTACGAGTGTGTTTACTACATTATCCACCGTGTGCTGTTGTCAGGGCTTGGTAAAAGGATTGGACTCAGATGCAGAGTAGGGAACTTGACAGGCTTTTATTTTGGCAGCTTCCTTTCACCTCCAAAGTCAAGGAATACAATACTATAATTTAACCAAAAAACTACTCGATGAAAAAAGGTTCCAAAAAATAGGAACAACTGAAAATCACTCCGAACGGAGGAAAACACAAAACCAAAGACGAACTAATAATTGGCGCAGTAAATGCTATAAAATGTATAAACAAAAAACGCTCCAACGGGAGGAATAAACAACAGCTATGAAAAATTCTACACTATCTTAATTAATAAAGTTGAACAAAAATAGTCACTCAAAAATTGAGGAATTGAACTAATAACTTACCACTTCGGCTGAATAAAGTCAATAACAAAAAATCACTCTGCTGAGGAGGAAAAAGGAAAACTCCAAATAGCCACGAAGGGATTGAAGAACATGGAACATAGACTGGATACAAGGCAAGGCGTGGACATGGACGTAGACGCTGGAAAGTACCAATGAACCAAACAATCTGCCACAGAACAAAGGAAGGAGTGGGCTTATAAGACACATGAGGGTAATAGGGAACAGGTGGAAACAATGAGGGAACAGGGATGACGTCAGACTGATGACACAGAAGGAAGGGCAAGTGACCTGAAACGAGAGGAGAGTTACTTTTCAAAGTAAAATATGCAAATCACAAGACAGAAAAAACCAAGACAAGACATCCCTCACCACGGTGTGACAGCTGTATTATTCCAAATCATTTGAAAAGTATGCACTTATTTGCATTTTTATCCAAATATTGGGGTATTCTCTGAAACAAATGGTATGTATACAAGCAAATAACCTGTGATTAATCGTGATTATTCGCAGTTTTGATTAATCTGATTGATAAAATGGTCATTTTAAAAGCCCTAATTATTAATAAACAGTGTTTTCTCTAGGCTTGGGCAAACGTACACAAAAGTCTTGCAAAAATGAATAATGAATGCTCTTCTATTGAAAACAGGTATTTATTTTGTGCTTAAAAATAACATAAAAATGCTTAATAAATCATAAATGTGTGGACAGTCCCCCGCCCCAAAAATGATAATAATAATGGATTATAATTACATAGCACTTTTCTATGGACTAGATACTCAAAGCACTCGCAGAGAATTAAGAAGCCATTACTCATTCCTTCACATTCAAAGTGAAGCAGAGAAGAAACAAACAGGTTTTGTTTTTGTTTTTTGTGATCAAAACTAGCCAACATGTCAGCCTTTTTCTCACTCACTCACAGCAAATGTGTGTTATTGTAGTATCTGCTAAGCTACATAATAACATGTTTCGCCAGATTGCTGTCGTCTACATTCTTGGGGGCAGCTCTGGTAAACACTGGTCCCTGATTGTGGGCAGGAAATAAAGTATGGCCACTGAGTGTGCCGTGCCCATGTGGGCTGGCACACATCCCACGAGAGAAAGGCTGGCACACATCCCAGAATGACCTTCAGATCCATTGTGAGCGGGCGTTCATGTTTTGGATAAGGGCGAGCTAACGGTTAGTTGTGTTATGGCCTAAGCCTGATGCTGATGCTTAGGGTGCACTCACATACACGAACATGCCTTTGCATGGCCATGATGGAGTCACCTTCTGGACCGCCACACTAATGGACTGAGATGACAGAGCTGGTTGTCTGGCCGCCCCTGAGAGAGAGAGAGAGAGAGAGAGAGAGAGAGAGAGAGAGAGAGAGAGAGAGAGAGAGAGAGAGAGAGAGAGAGAGAGAGAGAGAGAGAGAGAGAGAGAGAGAGAGAGAGAGAGGGAGGTATCATTTGGCTCAAACCTCTCCAGGTGCTGCGGTGATGCCTGCTTGATCAATAAGGGAGTCTTTGTGCAACGATCACAACCTTGATCCTGCACACACCCGGGCCACCCCCCTGGTGGCTAAGTCAGAGCAACGACGTGATCCACTACAAAAGAAGTACGTGGAGAGAGAATCTTTTCATCACAAGTATGTGAGTACTAAAGTGCTCGATGTAGTCAACTATTTGTCGCTTTACAACAGCTCTCATTTTCCCACCAGTCACACACTTCCAGCCTTCACCATAATAGCGCTGCTCGACACCTGGCCTAGCACTGTTATTGACAACAATGTATCTGACAACAACGTTATTGGCAATGCTATTAACAACACTCATTGACAACGTATTTGACAACATTATTGACAACAACATTATTGACGTAATTTACAACATTATTAACAACAACGTTATTGACATAATTGACTACATTATTGACAACAGTGTTATAGACAACAATGTTTCTGACAACAATATTATTGACAACAATTTGACTGACAACAACTTTATTGACATAATTGACAACATTATTAACATTATTATTATTATTAACAGTGTCATTGACAGCAATATTTCTGGCAACAATATTATTGACAACAACATTATTGACGTAATTTACAACATTATTAACAACAACGTTATTGACATAATTGACTACAGTATTGACAACAGTGTTATAGACAACAATGTTTCTGACAACAATATTATTGACAACAATTTGACTGACAACAACTTTATTGACATAATTGACAACATTATTGACAACAGTGTCATTGACAACAATATTTCTGGCAACAACATTATTGACAACAACATTATTGATGTAATTTACAACATTATTAACAACAACGTTATTGACATAATTGACTACATTATTGACAACAGTGTCATAGACAACAATATTTCTGGCAACAATATTATTGACAACAACATTATTGACAACAACATTATTGATGTAATTTACAACATTATTAACAACAACGTTATTGACATAATTGACTACATTATTGACAACAGTGTCATAGACAACAATATTTCTGGCAACAATATTATTGACAACAACATTATTGACGTAATTTACAACATTATTGACAACAATGTTATTGACATAATTGATTACATTATTGACAACAGTGTTATAGACAACAATGTTTCTGGCAACAATATTATTGACAACATTATTGACGTAATTTACAACATTATTAACAACAACGTTATTGATATAATTGACTACATTATTGGCAACAGTGTTATAGACAACAATGTTTCTGACAACAATATTATTGACAACAATTTTACTGACAACAATTTTATTGACATAATTGACTACATTATTGACAACAGTGTTATAGACAACAATGTTTCTGACAACAATATTATTGACAACAATTTGACTGACAACAACTTTATTGACATAATTAACAACATTATTGACGTAATTTACAACATTATTAACAACAACGTTATTGACATAATTGACTACATTATTGACAACAGTGTTATAGACAACAATGTTTCTGACAACAATATTATTGACAACAATTTGACTGACAACAACTTTATTGACATAATTGACAACATTATTAACATTATTATTATTATTAACAGTGTCATTGACAGCAATATTTCTGGCAACAATATTATTGACAACAACATTATTGACGTAATTTACAACATTATTAACAACAACGTTATTGACATAATTGACTACAGTATTGACAACAGTGTTATAGACAACAATGTTTCTGACAACAATATTATTGACAACAATTTGACTGACAACAACTTTATTGACATAATTGACAACATTATTGACAACAGTGTCATTGACAACAATATTTCTGGCAACAACATTATTGACAACAACATTATTGATGTAATTTACAACATTATTAACAACAACGTTATTGACATAATTGACTACATTATTGACAACAGTGTCATAGACAACAATATTTCTGGCAACAATATTATTGACAACAACATTATTGACAACAACATTATTGATGTAATTTACAACATTATTAACAACAACGTTATTGACATAATTGACTACATTATTGACAACAGTGTCATAGACAACAATATTTCTGGCAACAATATTATTGACAACAACATTATTGACGTAATTTACAACATTATTGACAACAATGTTATTGACATAATTGATTACATTATTGACAACAGTGTTATAGACAACAATGTTTCTGGCAACAATATTATTGACAACATTATTGACGTAATTTACAACATTATTAACAACAACGTTATTGATATAATTGACTACATTATTGGCAACAGTGTTATAGACAACAATGTTTCTGACAACAATATTATTGACAACAATTTTACTGACAACAATTTTATTGACATAATTGACTACATTATTGACAACAGTGTTATAGACAACAATGTTTCTGACAACAATATTATTGACAACAATTTGACTGACAACAACTTTATTGACATAATTAACAACATTATTGACGTAATTTACAACATTATTAACAACAACGTTATTGACATAATTGACTACATTATTGACAACAGTGTTATAGACAACAATGTTTCTGACAACAATATTATTGACAACAATTTGACTGACAACAACTTTATTGACATAATTGACAACATTATTAACATTATTATTATTATTAACAGTGTCATTGACAGCAATATTTCTGGCAACAATATTATTGACAACAACATTATTGACGTAATTTACAACATTATTAACAACAACGTTATTGACATAATTGACTACAGTATTGACAACAGTGTTATAGACAACAATGTTTCTGACAACAATATTATTGACAACAATTTGACTGACAACAACTTTATTGACATAATTGACAACATTATTGACAACAGTGTCATTGACAACAATATTTCTGGCAACAACATTATTGACAACAACATTATTGATGTAATTTACAACATTATTAACAACAACGTTATTGACATAATTGACTACATTATTGACAACAGTGTCATAGACAACAATATTTCTGGCAACAATATTATTGACAACAACATTATTGACAACAACATTATTGATGTAATTTACAACATTATTAACAACAACGTTATTGACATAATTGACTACATTATTGACAACAGTGTCATAGACAACAATATTTCTGGCAACAATATTATTGACAACAACATTATTGACGTAATTTACAACATTATTGACAACAATGTTATTGACATAATTGATTACATTATTGACAACAGTGTTATAGACAACAATGTTTCTGGCAACAATATTATTGACAACATTATTGACGTAATTTACAACATTATTAACAACAACGTTATTGATATAATTGACTACATTATTGGCAACAGTGTTATAGACAACAATGTTTCTGACAACAATATTATTGACAACAATTTTACTGACAACAATTTTATTGACATAATTGACTACATTATTGACAACAGTGTTATAGACAACAATGTTTCTGACAACAATATTATTGACAACAATTTGACTGACAACAACTTTATTGACATAATTAACAACATTATTGACGTAATTTACAACATTATTAACAACAACGTTATTGACATAATTGACTACATTATTGACAACAGTGTTATAGACAACAATGTTTCTGACAACAATATTATTGACAACAATTTTACTGACAACAACTTCATTGACATAATTGACAACATTATTGACAACAGTGTCATAGACAACAATATTTCTGGCAACAATATTATTGACAGCAACATTATTGACGTAATTTACAACATTATTAACAACAACGTTATTGACATAATTGACTACATTATTGACAACAGTGTTATAGACAACAATGTTTCTGACAACAATATTATTGACAACAATTTTATTGACAACAACTTTACTGACAACAACTTTATTGACATAATTGACTACATTATTGACAACAATGACAATAACGTTATTGACAATGTTATTAAACAACAGTATCGACAACGTATTTGACAACATTATTGAAGCTGCCTTTTTAACCCAGAAGTTGTGAAAAGGATCAAATCTGAGTTCTCTCCAAAGTAAACCAGATATTATTTTGACAAACCAAACTAGGCATATTTAATATTGTTTTTTTGACGTGTGTCTTTTTTTCCCAATGCAAAGTAGAAATTAGGTGATTAACCCAAGTGGTGTCTTCTCACAAGAGATTCCACAAGACGAGATGGAGTGTTTTTTTCACCTTGTCAGAATTATGAGTGATGAAAGTCCAAAAGCCATTTCCTGTACAGAAACCCTGAGACGTAGTGGGATATCATCTCTGTGTCCTAATAAAGACGCTACACGCCTCATAAATCAACTTGGTGTCTTCATGCTTCGCCGTTCCAACAATGTATGATTAAAAAGTCCTGTTCAATTCATCAAGGGTGCACTTCATTAAGTAGGACTCGCCGTCTCACTTGGCTCCTGTCAGAAGCAGCAGAAAGGAGGACAAGATGAAAGGAGTGCAAATGGTGGCTTGTTTCTTGCTGTCAGCTGCTTTAAGTCAAGTCTCTCTTGTGATGGACGTCCTCCTCTGCAGCACGTCCACCATCGGAAGGCTGTCCAGATCACTTCACTTTACTACACAAATGTTTGGTTCCAACAGTAAATATTGATGTATTTATTGTCAACATGTTAACAACTTACATATTGTCTTTTCCTCCCTTGGTTCCTTTCTCATTGCTAGGAGCGCTGGTTGTGCACACCTGTCACTGAACACGAGTCAGAGCCTCGCCATCCAGTCCTCCCTGGGCCATTACTAACTTTGTGCTACTGTTTACGTTTCATGCTAGCTGTATGCTATTGTCGACGTTTCATATTTGCTTTGCTATGTTTCACATGCTGCTTCCCAGAGGCACCACTTGTTGTAGTTTTGCTGCTTAAAGAAGTCAATAACTCATAAAAATTGTTGTCAATAATGTTGTTATCAATATTGTTGTCGAATACGTTGTCAATACTGTTGCTAATAACATTGTCAATTACGTTATTGTCACTAATGTTGTCAATTATGTCAATAATGTTGCCAATACTGTTGTTAATAACTTTGTCAATTACGTTATTGTCACTAATGTTGTTGTCTATAACACTGTTGTCAATAATGTTGTCAATTATGTCAATAATGTTGTTGTCGAATACGCTATTGTCAATAATGTTGTTGTCAGAAACATTGTTGTCTACAACACTGTTGTCAATAATGTTGTTGTCAATAATGTTGTGAAATACGTTGTCAATACTGTTGCTAATAACATTGTCAATTATGTTATTGCCACTAACGTTGTTGTCTATAACACTGTTGTCAATAATGTTGTTGTCAATAATGTTGTGAAATACGTTGTCAATACTGTTGCTAATAACATTGTCAATTACGTTATTGTCACTAATGTTGTCAATTATGTCAATAATGTTGTCAATACTGTTGTTAATAACATTGTCAATTACGTTATTGTCACTAATGTTGTTGTCTATAACACTGTTGTCAATAATGTTGTCAATTATGTCAATAATGTTGTTGTCAAATACGTTATTGTCAATAATGTTGTTGTCAGAAACATTGTTGTCTACAACACTGTTGTCAATAATGTTGTTGTCAATAATGTTGTGAAATACGTTGTCAATACTGTTGCTAATAACATTGTCAATTATGTTATTGCCACTAACGTTGTTGTCTATAACACTGTTGTCAATAATGTAGTCAATTATGTCAATAATAGTGTTGTCAATAATGCTGTTGTCAATATTTGTTGTCAATTATGTCAATAATGTTGTTGTCAATAATGTTGTCAAATACGTTGTCAATACTGTTGCTAATAACATTGTCAATTACGTTATTGTCACTAATGTTGTCAATTATGTCAATAATGTTGTCAATACTGTTGTTAATAACATTGTCAATTACGTTATTGTCACTAATGTTGTTGTCTATAACACTGTTGTCAATAATGTTGTCAATTATGTCAATAATGTTGTTGTCAAATACGTTATTGTCAATAATGTTGTTGTCAGAAACATTGTTGTCTACAACACTGTTGTCAATAATGTTGTTGTCAATAATGTTGTCAAATACGTTTGTCAATACTGTTGCTAATAACATTGTCAATTATGTTATTGCCACTAACGTTGTTGTCTATAACACTGTTGTCAATAATGTTGTCAATTATGTCAATAATGTTGTTGTCAAATACGTTATTGTCAATAATGTTGTTGTCAGAAACATTGTTGTCTACAACACTGTTGTCAATAATGTTGTTGTCAATAATGTTGTCAAATACGTTGTCAATACTGTTGCTAATAACATTGTCAATTATGTTATTGCCACTAACGTTGTTGTCTATAACACTGTTGTCAATAATGTAGTCAATTATGTCAATAATAGTGTTGTCAATAATGCTGTTGTCAATATTGTTGTCAATTATGTCAATAATGTTGTTGTCAATAATGTTGTCAAATACGTTGTCAATACTGTTGCTAATAACATTGTCAATTACGTTATTGTCACTAATGTTGTCAATTATGTCAATAATGTTGTCAATACTGTTGTTAATAACATTGTCAATTACGTTATTGTCACTAATGTTGTTGTCTATAACACTGTTGTCAATAATGTTGTCAATTATGTCAATAATGTTGTTGTCAAATACGTTATTGTCAATAATGTGTTGTCAGAAACATTGTTGTCTACAACACTGTTGTCAATAATGTTGTTGTCAATAATGTTGTCAAATACGTTGTCAATACTGTTGCTAATAACATTGTCAAATATGTTATTGCCACTAACGTTGTTGTCTATAACACTGTTGTCAATAATGTTGTCAAATATGTCAATAATAGTATTGTCAATAATGTTGTTGTCAATATTGTTGTCAATTATGTCAATAATGTTGTTGTCAATAATGTTGTCAAATACGTTGTCAATACTGTTGCTAATAACATTGTCAATTACGTTATTGTCACTAATGTTGTCAATTATGTCAATAATGTTGTCAATACTGTTGTTAATAACATTGTCAATTACGTTATTGTCACTAATGTTGTTGTCTATAACACTGTTGTCAATAATGTTGTCAATTATGTCAATAATGTTGTTGTCAAATACGTTATTGTCAATAATGTTGTTGTCAGAAACATTGTTTGTCTACAACACTGTTGTCAATAATGTTGTTGTCAGAAACATTGTTGTCTACAACACTGTTGTCAATAATGTTGTCAATTATGTCAATAATGTTGTTGTCAAATACGTTATTGTCAATAATGTTGTTGTCAGAAACATTGTTGTCTACAACACTGTTGTCAATAATGTTGTTGTCAGAAACATTGTTGTCTACATCACTGTTGTCAATAATGTTGTCAATTATGTCAATAATGTTGTTGTCAAATACGTTATTGTCAATAATGTTGTTGTCAGAAACATTGTTGTCTACAACACTGTTGTCAATAATGTTGTTGTCAATAATGTTGTGAAATACGTTGTCAATACTGTTGCTAATAACATTGTCAATTATGTTATTGCCACTAACGTTGTTGTCTATAACACTGTTGTCAATAATGTAGTCAATTATGTCAATAATAGTGTTGTCAATAATGCTGTTGTCAATATTGTTGTCAATTATGTCAATAATGTTGTTGTCAATAATGTTGTCAAATACGTTGTCAATACTGTTGCTAATAACATTGTCAATTCCGTTATTGTCACTAATGTTGTCAATTATGTCAATAATGTTGTCAATACTGTTGTTAATAACATTGTCAATTACGTTATTGTCACTAATGTTGTTGTCTATAACACTGTTGTCAATAATGTTGTCAATTATGTCAATAATGTTGTTGTCAAATACGTATTGTCAATAATGTTGTTGTCAGAAACATTGTTGTCTACAACACTGTTGTCAATAATGTTGTTGTCAATAATGTTGTGAAATACGTTGTCAATACTGTTGCTAATAACATTGTCAATTATGTTATTGCCACTAACGTTGTTGTCTATAACACTGTTGTCAATAATGTTGTCAAATATGTCAATAATAGTGTTGTCAATAATGTTGTTGTCAATATTGTTACTTTATCGTCGATGTTCTCTACTAAATCCTTTCAGCAAAAATATGGCAATATCGCGAAATGATCAAGTATGACACATAGAATGGATCTGCTATGCCCATTTAAATAAAAATAATATCATTTCAGTAGGCCTTTAAAAAGTTATCGGTGATGTTAAGTTTATTCTTATAATTAGGATGGATTGTTTAAATTTAATTTCATTCATATTGTTGGAAATGTTTAAGTTTATTCTTAAACCTAGGCCCTATCAGTGGAAATTAATTTTGGTTGGATTGATTTAAAGGAAAGCAAAGCATGTATTATGGTGTATGTTTATGAAACACTAATGTGGTTTTTTTCTCTGTTTGATTAAGGTTATCAACCTATTTGACTATTCATTCTGTTCATCCATTCATTTACACCGATAACCCACTTTATTTATTGCTTCAAATCAAACATCAATAAATCACAAGGAAAAAGGATATAGTTGTCCCTTTGTGTCCTTCTTGAGTCCAACTGGCCCTTTCAAGTTTGGGCACGGCTGGGAAAAAAGCTGAAGAAGTTGACAGTATCCAATTATGATCAATAAATCATCTCCAACCTGCACGCTTTCATCCGGAGTGTTCGTGTTGCGCCTGGAGGAACTATCCCGCATAAAGATGCAACCCCCACGTGACAGAAATAGAAATGCAGAATTGTAGACAACTTTATTGATAGTCAGCTGAACACACCACTAAAGGCCTACTGAAATGATTTTTTTTATTTAAACGGGAATAGCAGATCCATTCTATGTGTCATACTTGATCATTTCGCGATATTGCCATATTTTTGCTGAAAGGATTTAGTGGAGAAAATCGACGATAAAGTTCACAACTTTTGCTCGCTGATAAAAAAAAAGTCTTGCCTGTAGTGGAAGTAGCGTGACGTCACAGGAGCTAGTATTCCTCACAATTCCCCGTTGTTTACAATGGAGCCAGAGAGATTTGGACCGAGAAAGTGATGATTACCCCATTAATTTGAGCGAGGATGAAAGATTCGTAGATGAGGAACGTTACAGTGAAGGACTTGAGAGACAGTGATGGACGTATCTTTTTTCGCTCTGACCGTAACTTAGGTACAAGCTGGCTCATTGGATTCCACACTCTCCTTTTTTTATTGTAGATCACAGATTTGTATGTTAAACCACCTGGGATACTATATCCTCTTGAAAATGAGAGTCGAGCACGCAAAATGGACATTCAGTGCCTTTTATCTCCACGACAATACATCGGCGAAATGCTTTAGCTACGAGCTAACGTGATAGCATCTTGCTTTAACTGCATATAGAAACAAAAGAAATAAACCCCTGACTGGAAGGATAGATAGAAAATCAACAATACTATTAAACCGTGGACATGTAAATACACGGTTAATGCTTTCCAGGCTGGCGAAGGTTAACAATGCTGTGCTAACGACGCCATTGAAGCTAACTTAGCAACCGGACTGCACAGAGCTATGCTAAAAACATTAGCTCTCCACCTACGCCAGCCAGCCCTCATCTACTCATCAACACCCGTGCTCACCTGCGTTCCAGCGATCGGCAGAAGGACGAAGGACTTCACCGATGCGTTTGGCGGCCGGAGACATAGGAAGTCAAGGTGAGGTCGGCGGCTAGCGCAGCTAGCGCTCCAACAAAGTCCTCCTGGTTGTGTTGCTACACTGATCCCACCTACAACTGTCTTCTTTGCAGCCTTCATTGTTCATTAAAAAAATTGCAAAAGATGTCCAGAATACTGTGGAATTATGAAATGAAAACAGAGCTTTTTGTATAGGATTCTACGGGGGTACCATAACTTCCGTTACTCTGACTTCGTCACGCGCATATGTCATCATACCGCGACGTTTCAGCCGGGTATTTCCCGGGAGATTTAAAATGTCACTTTATAAGTTAACCTGGCCGTATTGGCATGTGTTGCAATGTTAAGATTTCATCATTGATATATAAACTATCAGACTTCGTGGTCGCTAGTAGTGGCTTTCAGTAGGCCTTAAATATTCCAATAGAAACATATTTGACTGATATTCATAAACATTAAAAAAAGGTTGTTTTTAAATGTCTTCAATAATTCAGACAAATGGAAACCCCACCCAACTTCCTTCAATTGCAACATATTCAGAGCCTGATGTGCTAAAAGCTGTGTGTGTGCCCTTGATACGACATCGTTGTGGATCTTAGTAGATCAGGGTCTAAGTTTAATGCAAACTGTAAGTTCTTGAGTAATAAAAAGATGAATAGATAATATAGAACGCATACGTCTTGCAACATGCCGATTTATTTCATTTCGGACTTTGTGCGACTGACGTCAGCGGCCGTCTGGAACCACACCTCCTCCACCCGCTCCTTTCCCAGATCCAAAAGTTGCTGCAGAATCAGACGGTCGTTCTTGGTGATGTGCTCGAAATATACCTCGTTCTCGGGCTGCACCGTCAGAATCTGCACGCACAGCACCACCGACTGGCAGAAGCGGGCCAGAACCAACCAAAAGAGACAATCCGTCTCCGCCTGGTTCAGAGGAAGGACACTTTCCCAGCCTGCCAGGATGGCTACGCCCACCTCCATGGGGTTTGGGCGCGCCAGCATGGCGTGCATGATGCTGATGGCCAGCTCGTGCACAAAGTACCCCAGGCTCATGTCCCCGAAATCAATGATACCGGACAGCTTGTAGGCGTGGCTCTCGTCCGCTTCAACCAGCACGTTGAGATGATTCAAGTCGCCGTGTATCACACCTGTAGAGACAAAAATGTATCACACCTGTGGAGACAAAAATAGTAATTGTCAAAAAGTCAGGATTTTTTCTAAGTGTCAAAAAACACTTGGAAAAAATTTCAGATTTTTGACACTTAGACAAAATTCCGTCTTTTTGACCCAAAAATTTCTGACTTTTTGACACCTATAAAAAATCCTGACTTTTTGACAAAAAAAATTCAGACTTTTTGACATTTACAAAAAAATCCAGACTTTTTGACACTAAGAAAAAATCCCAACATTTTGACTCTGAGAAAAAAATCCAGATTTTTTGACATTTACAAAAAATCCCGATTTTTTGAGAAAAAAAAATCTGACTTTTTCACAACTAGAAAAAATCCGGATTTTTTGACAGTTACAAAAAAATCCAGGTTTTTTGACACATACAAAAAATCTGGACTTTTTTACAAACAATTTCTGACTGTATGACACTTGGAAAAAAATCCCGACTTTTTGACCAAAAAAATGCAGACTTTTTGACACTTAGAAAAAAATGTCGACTTTTTGACACTTGGAAAAAATCCAGACTGTTTGACAATAAAAATTCTGACTTTTTGACCCAAAAATTTCTGACTTTTTGACACCTATAAAAAATCCTGACTTTTTGACAAAAAAAATTCAGACTTTTTGACATTTACAAAAAATCCAGACTTTTTGACACTGAGAAAAAATCCCAACATTTTGACTCTGAGAAAAAAATCCAGATTTTTTGACATTTACAAAAAATCCCGATTTTTTGAGAGAAAAAAATCCGACTTTTCACAACTAGAAAAAATCAGGATTTTTTGACAGTTACAAAAAAATCCAGGTTTTTTGACACATACAAAAAATCTGGACTTTTTACAAACAATTTCTGACTTTTTGACACTTAGAAAAAATCCCGACTTTTTGACCAAAAAAATTCAGATTTTTTGACACTTACAAAAAAATGTCGACTTTTTGACACTTGGAAAAAATCCAGACTGTTTGACAATAAAAATTCCGACTTTTTTGACCCAAAAATGTCTGACTTTTGACAAAAAAAAATCCGACTTTTTGACATTTACAAAAAATCCAGACTTTTTGACACTGAGAAAAAATCCCAACATTTTGACTCTGAGAAAAAAATCCAGATTTTTTGACACTTACAAAAAATCCAGATTTTTTTGACACTTACAAAAATCCCGACTTTTTGACAAAAAAAAATCCGACTTCTTCACACCTAGAAAAAATCCGGATTTTTTGACAGTTACAAAAAAATCCAGTTTTTTTTACGCATACAAAAACTCTGGACTTTTTACAAACAATTTCTGACTTTTTGACACTTAGAAAAAATCCCGACTTTTTGACCAAAAAAATTCAGACTTCTTGACACTTAGAAAAAAATGTAGACTTTTGACACTTAGAAAAAATCCCAACATTTTGAGAAAAAAAAATCAGACTTTTTGACACTTACAAAGAATCCTGACTTTTTCAAAAAAAAAATTCAGACTTTTTGACACTTGGAAAAAATCCTGACTTTTTGACCAAAAATTTCTGACTTGTTGACACTTAAGTTGCTGTGTATCACACCTGTGGAGACAAAAATAAATTGTGGTGTATCACACCTGTGGACACAAAAATACCACTTTGTCCTAATTGCGTGTGAATGCTGAAAAGCCAAAGCTGGACGGTAATGCTAACAGTTAGCATGCTAGCCAGATAGTGACTGGAACTGCACAATTAGCATTCAAGCTAGCTTGTTTACATGCAAATGCTAACAGTTAAAATGAGTAGAATGGAATACATGTGACTCTGAGGTGTGTAACAGCAAACATTACCTAAGATGCTAATATTAGCATGATAGAATGCTAGCAAATTACATACATACTAACAAGGAGGATTTTGAGTTTGGAACGGGTTTAATTTTACGGAAGTTGTGGGGAATCAAATAATTTTTGTTAGTTTGAACGTCCAGGATGAATGGGTTAGGGTTAGAGGGTTAGAGTTTGAAGGTTGGGGTTGGGGTTAGGGTTGGGTTAGAGGGGTTAGGGTTAGGGTTGGGTTAGCGGGTTAGGGTTAGGGTTGGGTTGGGTTGGGTTGGATTAGGGTTAGAGGGTTAGTGTTAGAGAGTTAGGGGGTTAGGGTTGGGGTTGGGTTAGGGGGTTAGGGTTAGAAGGTTAGGTTAGGGGGTTAGGGTGTTAGGGTTAGAGGGTTAGGTTTAGGATTGGGGTTAGGGGGTTAAAGGTTAGGGGTTAGGGTTAGAGACTTAGGTTAGGGTTGGGGTTAGGGTTAGGGTTAGGGTTAGGTTAGAGGGTTAGTGTTAGAGGGTTAGGGTTAGAGGGTTCGAGGTAGTGTTAGAGGGTTAGGGGG
>NC_084749.1:48942656-48945156 GCF_033978785.1 Entelurus aequoreus | reverse complement strand
ATGAAGGTGCACAACCCGAGATGATGGACTCAAACACATCAGATCTCCACATCAGGCGTCCTAAACTGTGTCTAAAAATAGATTCCATAAAGCTGCCTTTTTCCAGAGTGGATGTAATTTGCCACAGAAGTTATCGACTGAGCCGCTGCAGTAAACCTGCTAAATACTCTCTGCTACCTACCAGAGACTAGGCGAGCGTGCCTGCAGGGCCGTGAGGACGTGGTCTCTCTTACTGCTCTGTATGATGTATAAAACTCTCTTACTGCTCTGTTGATGTATAAAACTCTCTTACTTGCTCTGTATGATGTAAAAAACTCTCTTACTGCTCTGTATGATGTATAAAACTCTCTTACTTGCTCTGTATGATGTATAAAACTCTCTTACTTGCTCTGTATGATGTATAAAACTCTCTTACTTGCTCTGTATGATGTATAGAACTCTCTTACTTGCTCTGTATGATGTAAAAAATTCTCTTACTTGCTCTGTATGATCTAAAAAATTCTCTTACTTGCTCTGTATGATGTATAAAACTCTCTTACTTGCTTTGTATGATGTATAAAACTCTCTTACTGCTCTGTATGATGTATAAAACTCTCTTGCTTGCTCTGTATGATGTATAAAACTCTCTTACTTGCTCTGTATGATATATAAAACTCTCTTACTTGCTCTGTATGATGTATAAAACTCTCTTACTTGCTCTGTATGATGTATAAAACTCTTACTTGCTTTGTATGATGTATAAAACTCTCTTACTTGCTCTGTATGATGTATAAACCTCTCTTACTTGCTCTGTATGATGTATAAAACTCTCTTACTTGCTCTGTATGATGTATGAAACTCTCTTACTTGCTCTGTATGATGTATGAAACTCTCTTACTTGCTCTGTATGATGTATGAAACTCTCTTACTTGCTCTGTATGATGTATGAAACTCTCTTACTTGCTCTGTATGATGTATGAAACTCTCTTACTTGCTCTGTATGATGCATGAAACTCTCTTACTTGCTCTGTATGATGTATAAAACTCTCTTACTTGCTCTGTATGATGTATAAAACTCTCTTACTTGCTCTGTATGATGTATAAAACTCTCTTACTTGCTCTGTATGATGTATAAAACTCTCTTACTTGCTCTGTATGATGTATAAAACTCTCTTACTTGCTCTGTATGATGTATAAAACTCTCTTACTTGCTCTGTATGATGTATAAAACTCTCTTACTTGCTCTGTATGATGTATAAAACTCTCTTACTTGCTCTGTATGATGTATAAAACTCTCTTACTTGCTCTGTATGATGTATAAAACTCTCTTACTTGCTCTGTATGATGTATAAAACTCTCTTACTTGCTCTGTATGATGTATAAAACTCTCTTACTGCTCTGTATGATGTATAAAACTCTCTTACTTGCTTTGTATGATGTATAAAACTCTCTTACTTGCTCTGTATGATGTATAAAACTCTCTTACTTGCTCTGTATGATGTATAAAACTCTCTTACTTGCTCTGTATGATGTATAAAACTCTCTTACTTGCTCTGTATGATGTATAAAACTCTCTTACTTGCTCTGTATGATGTATAAAACTGGATTGTCCTCCCTAGTTGTCATTATATTTGTCAAGTGTGGAAGAAATGTATTGCATCCATCTCCAGGAGTCCGGGGTCTGGGACCGGAGCCAGAAAGCCATTCTGTCACGTCGCACGGAGACATGTCAGTGGAAAAAAGCCATTATGTTTGCCTTCCGGCACGTTCCACTTTAACACGCTTCTCTGTAATGGCGTTCGTCTGCAAACCTTGCAGCCATCTTTGTCTAATTTTATGAATTGATCAAGAAAAAATAGCACAGGCTGATGCTCATAGAACCTGATTGTATTCCTGCAACTATGTAGGACCTGTATCACATGGTACTTTCAGGTACTATATGTAGGACCTGTATCACATGGTACTTTCAGGTACTATATGTAGGACCTGTATCACATGGTACTTTCAGGTACTATATGTAGGACCTGTATCACATGGTACTTTCAGGTACTATATGTAGGACCTGTTTCACATGGTACTTTCAGGTACTATATGTAGGACCTGTATCACATGGTACTTTCAGGTACTATATGTAGGACCTGTTTCACATGGTACTTTCAGGTACTATATGTAGGACCTGTTTGTATTCCTGCAACTATGTAGGACCTGTAGCACATGGTACTTTCAGGTACTATATGTAGAACCTGTATCACATGGTACTTTCAGGTACTATATGTAGGACCTGTATCACATGGTACTTTCAGGTACTATATGTAGGACCTGTTTCACATGGTACTTTCAGGTACTATATGTAGGACCTGTTTGTATTCCTGCAACTATGTAGGACCTGTAGCACATGGTACTTTCAGGTACTATATGTAGGACCTGTATCACATGGTACTTTCAGGTACTATATGTAGGACCTCTATCATATGGTACTTTCAGGTACTATATGTAGGACCTGTATCACATGGTACTTTCA
>NC_084749.1:48925156-48937656 GCF_033978785.1 Entelurus aequoreus | reverse complement strand
CGCGGGAACGGAGGAATGCTGCTGGAAGACGACAAGGGGGACACGAGACCAATGAACACGGAGGGGGAGAAACAGAGAGAGAGAGAGAGTGTGCATATAGTATAGAGATTTCCGGCTTACTGTACAGGAACAGGTCGTTACGTTCTGGCCCGGAACGCAGGTTTGTCCGGGCTTAAGAAGGCACTTAATAGCAGTCATTTGGCAACTGGCAACTGTTGAAAGGACAAAGGACGACGCCTGTGTGCCACTGCGTATCTTTCTGGCAATCATACTTCTGCCCCTACTTACAAGATGCTTTATTTCTCATTGTACTTCAAACTGTTACGTGTACAGGCGAGAAGGAGACATCGTTTATCTCTATACTTATCATTTAACAATATTAATAAACAAGGGAATGGAGTGGGACTAAGTGGACTATGTGAGTATCTGTAGAGTTTTACCGGAAGTGTTGAGCGAGGTGCGGAAGTCCAAGAGGGGTCGAGGCAGGCTTGGAGGTCCGTGGGCAGGCGTGAGGTCAAGTAACGGAGCGAGGCGTCAAAAAGTCTGTGTCCGGGCGGGCGGTCGAGATCCGAGAGGGGCAGCCAGGGAACCAGAAGGGGACACGGTAAGACGAGGCACACAGCTCGTGACGCAGGAACGGAGGAATGCTGCTGGAAGACGACAAAGGGGACACGAGACCAATGAACACGGAGGGGGAGAAACAGAGAGAGAGAGAGAGTGTGCATATAGCATAGAGATTTCCACAGTTTCCAAAAACAATTTGAAATGTGGACTCGTCAGACCACAGAACACTTTTCCACTTTGTATCAGTCCATCTTAGATGAGCTCAGGCCCAGCGAAGCCGACGGCGTTTCTGGGTGTTGTTGATAAACGGTTTCCGCCTTGCATAGGAGAGTTTTAACTTGCACTTACAGATGTAGCGACCAACTGTAGTTACTGACCGTGGGTTTCTGAAGTGTTCCTGAGCCCATGTGGTGATATCCTTTACACACTGATGTCGCTTTTTAATGCAGTATCGCCTGATTCAGTGTTGGTTTTCGGCCTTGCCGCTTACGTGCACTGATTTCTCGAGATTCTCTGAACCTTTTGATGATATTACGGAGCGTAGATGGTGAAATCCCTAAATTCCTTGCAATAGCTGCTTGAGAAATGTTGTTCTTAAACTGTTCGACAATTTGCTCAGGCATTTGTTGACAAAGTGGTGACCCTCGCCCCGTCCTTGTTTGTGAATGACTGAGCATTTCATGGAAGCTGCCTTTATACCCAATCATGGCACCCACCTGTTCCCAATTAGCCTGTTCACCTGTGGGATGTTCCAAATAAGACTTTGATGAGCATTTTTTTCTCAGTCTTTTTTGCCACTTGTGCCAGCTTTTTTGAAACATGTTGCAGGCATCAAATTCCAAATGAGCTCATATTTGCAAAAAAAATAACGTTTGTCAGTGTGAACATGAAATATCTTGTCCACATCTGCGGTCCCCTCCAAGGTTTCTCATCGTCATCCCATTATGTTGAGTTTTTCCTTGCCCTGATGTGGGATCCGAGCCCAGGATGTCGTTGTGGCTTGTGCAGCCCTTTGAGACACTGGTGATTTAGGGCTATATAAGTAAGACTATTTTCACATCCAGTCCACTCCAAACAGGCTGAATGGGATTAAAGTGTGGGCTCTCGGGTTCTTAACACCACACTCATCCAAGCATTCCTTCCTAAAAAATGTAAATCCTACCTGAAGTCGAACGTTAGGAATGTGTGTCCTCCGCTCGGAGCTTGGGTGAGCTGAGAGAAGAAATGATGTCTCTAAGCAGATATCTGTATGCAGAAACATCAAACAAAGATGTTCTCTCTCCTGCTGGCAAATAAACAAAAACAGATCCAGGCTTTGGATCCTGGAAACTGTTGACAATCCTAAAGGACCGGCATCGTTTCTATCCTGCGGACCAGCACTCCAGTGAGTTAAAGGCCTACTGAAAGCCACTACTAGCGACCACGCAGTCTGATAGTTTATATATCAATGATGAAATCTTAACATTGCAACACATGCCAATACGGCCGGGTTAACTTATAAAGTGACATTTTAAAACTTCCCGGGAAATATCCGGCTGAAACGTCGCGGTATGATGACGTATGCGCGTGACGAAGTCAGAGTAACGGAAGTTATGGTACCCGTAGAATCCTATACAAAAAGCTCTGTTTTCATTTCATAATTCCACAGTATTCTGGACATCTTTTGCAATTTGTTTAATGAACAATGAAGGCTGCAAAGAAGACAGTTGTAGGTGGGATCGGTGTATTAGCAGCGGACTACAGCAACACAACCAGGAGGACTTTGTTGGAGCGCTAGCCGCGCTAGCCGCCGACCTCACCTTGACTTCCTACGTCTCCGGGCCGCCAAACGCATCGGGTGAAGTCCTTCGTCCTTCTGCCGATCGCTGGAACGCAGGTGAGCACGGGTGTTGATGAGTAGATGAGGGCTGGCTGGCGTAGGTGGAGAGCTAATGTTTTTAGCATAGCTCTGTGAGGTCCCGTTGCTAAGTTGCTAAGTTAGCTTCAATGGCGTCCTTAGCACAGCATTGTTAACCTTCGCCAGCCTGGAAAGCATTAACCGTGTATTTACATGTCCACGGTTTAATAGTATTGTTGATTTTCTATCTATACTTCCAGTCAGGGGTTTATTTTTTTGTTTCTATATGCAGTTAAAGCAAGATGCTATCACGTTAGCTCGTAGCTAAAGCATTTCGCCGATGTATTGTCGTGGAGATAAAAGGCACTGAATGTCCATTTGGCGTTCTGGACTCTCATTTTCAAGAGGATATAGTATCCCAGGTGGTTTAAAATACAAATCCGTGATCCACAATAGAAAAAGGAGAGTGTGGAATCCAATGAGCCAGCTTGTACCTAAGTTACGGTCAGAGCGAAAAAAGATACGTCCATCACTGCCTCTCAAGTCCTTCACTGTAACGTTCCTCATCTACGAATCTTTCATCCTCGCTCAAATTAATGGGGTAATCATCACTTTCTCGGTCCGAATCTCTCTCGCTCCATTGTAAACAACGGGGAATTGTGAGGAATACTAGCTCCTGTGACGTCACGCTACTTCCGCTACAGGCAAGGCTTTTTTTTATCAGCGAGCAAAAGTCTGCTATTCCCGTTTAAATAAAAAAAAATCATTTCAGTAGGCCTTTAAGGGCACCACGTTCTGTGCCTTGATGGCTTGGGGTAAATAAGGGCCTCTCCAATGGTGTGCCCCCCGTTGGCTATCATCAAGAAGAAATGGCTTCTTGACTCCCGTCTGACTCTTGTCCTCAGTTTCACCCACCCGGAATCTGACATTCTGCCTCCAATTCCACGCTCTCCACGCCAGCGTATGCTCGGCGACAATTCCTTTGTCTGCACAATCAACATTATGCTGATCATGTTTGACGGAGCAGCTCGAGGCTTCGCTATGTAAAAAATGACTGACATGAATTCTTCTACGGTCGTTGTCACACGTGTCATTTTGCCATCAATGGGGCCATCAAAACAAAGACAACATTGCAGAAAACAAACACACATACGGAGCAGGGCAGGGCTTTTTAAGGTTTTTCAGCTCAAATATTAACACTTAAAGGCCTACTGAAATGATTTTTTTTTTATTTAAACGGGAATAGCAGATCCATTCTATGTGTCATACTTGATCATTTCGCGATATTGCCATATTTTTGCTGAAAGGATTTAGTAGAGAAAATCGACGATAAAGTTCGCAACTTTTGCTCGCTGATAAAAAAAGCCTTGCCTGTAGCGGAAGTAGCGTGACGTCACAGGAGCTAGTATTCCTCACAATTCCCCGTTGTTTACCATGGAGCGAGAGAGATTCGGACCGAGAAAGTGATGATTACCCCATTAATTTGAGCCAGGATGAAAGATTCGTAGATGAGGAACGTTACAGTGAAGGACTTGAGAGGCAGTGATGGACGTATCTTTTTTCGCTCTGAGCGTAACTTAGGTACAAGCTGGCTCATTGGATTCCACACTCTCCTTTTTATATTGTAGATCACAGATTTGTATGTTAAACCACCTGGGATACTATATCCTCTTGAAAATGAGAGTCGAGAACGCCAAATGGACATTCAGTGCCTTTTATCTCCACGACAATACATCGGCGAAATGCTTTAGCTACGAGCTAACGTGATAGCATCTTGCTTTAACTGCATATAGAAACAAAAAAAATAAACCCCTGACTGGAAGTATAGATAGAAAATCAACAATACTATTAAACCGTGGACATGTAAATACACGGTTAATGCTTTCCAGGCTGGCGAAGGTTAACAATGCTGTGCTAACGACGCCATTGAAGCTAACTTAGCAACCGGACTGCACAGAGCTATGCTAAAAACATTAGCTCTCCACCTACGCCAGCCAGCCCTCATTTGCTCATCAACACCCGTGCTCACCTGCGTTCCAGCGATCGGCAGAAGGACGAAGGACTTCACCCGATGTGTTTGGCGGCCCGGAGACGTAGGAAGTCAAGGTGAAGTCGGCGGCTAGCGCGGCTAGCGCGGCTAGCGCTCCAACAAAGTCCTCCTGGTTGTGTTGCTGTAGTCCGCTGCTAATACACTGATCCCACCTACAACTGTCTTCTTTGCAGCCTTCATTGTTCATTAAACACATTGCAAAAGATGTCCAGAATACTGTGGAATTATGAAATGAAAACAGAGCTTTTTGTATAGGATTCTACGGGTACCATAACTTCCGTTACTTGGACTTCGTCACGCGCATACGTCATCATACCGCGACGTTTCAGCCGGATATTTCCCGGGAATTTTAAAATGTCACTTTATAAGTTAACCCGGCCGTATTGGCATGTGTTGCAATGTTAAGATTTCATCATTGATATATAAACTATCAGACTGCGTGGTCGGTAGTAGTGGCTTTCAGTAGGCCTTTAATCAGTCATCTTACTCTTGATTTTAATCTTATTCAATGATTACCGTATTTTACGGACTATAGAGCGCATCCATATATAAGCCGCACCCACTAAAACAAAAAGAAACTACGTTTTCATATATTAGTCGCACCGGACTATATATATATATATATATATATATATATATATATATATATATATATATATATATATATATATATATATATGTATATATATATATATATATATATATAGTTTTTTCCGCATAAATATTCTGTAAATGTTTATTTACATACCTTAATTGTTTTCCAAATAAAACAATGTAGTATCTATTAGTCTACAAAATAACATGTATAAGCGGCACTCACAAAATTTTACAATATATATATATATTTTTCCATATATTAGCCACATCGGACCATAAGCCGCAAAAATGAGTTATTTACACAGAAATGTTCTGTAAATGCTTATTTACATACCTCAATTGTATCCAAATGAAACAATGTAGTATCTGTTAGTCTACAAAATAACATGTTTTCCCGTTTGGTGGAAGATTACCATATTTCCCGGACTGCAAAGTGCACCGGTACATAAGCCGCGCTCACTAAATTTTACAATATTTTTTCTTTCTTTCCATATATTAGCCACATCAGACCATAAGCCACAGATATATACGTTGTGAAATGAGTTATTTACACAGAAAAATTCTGTAAATGTTTATTTAAATACCTTATTTGTTATCCAAATGAAACAATGTAGTATCTATTAGTCTACAAAATAACATGTTTTCCCATTTGGTGGAGGATGACCGTATTTTTCAGACTACAAAACACACCGGTATATAAGCTGCACTCAGTAAATTTTTAAATATATATATATTGTTTTCCATATTTTGGCCACATCGGACCATAAGCCGCAGATATATATACGTTGTGAAATGAGTTATTTGCACAGAAAAATTCTGTAAATGTTTATTTACATACCTTAATTGTTTTCCAAATGAAACAATGTAGTATATATTAGTGTACAAAATAACATGTTTTCCCATTTGATGGAGGATAACCGTATTTTCCGGAATACAAAGCACACCGGTATATAAGCCGCACTCACTAAATTGTACAAAAAACTAATAATATTTCCATATATTAGCCACATCGGACCATAAGCCGCAGATGTATATGTTGTGAAATGAGTTATTTACACATAAATATTCTGTAAATGTTCATTTATATACCTTCATTGTTTTCCAAATGAAACAATGTAGTAAGCCGCATGTATATACAGTACGCTGTGAAATGAGTTATTTATACAGAAATGTTTTGTAATTGTTTATTTACATACCTTAATTGTTTCCAAACGGTGTCTGTAACACGGCAGTAAAACGGCTGATCAGACAAAACATAAGTCATCATCACAGACCCACTAGCTGCGCAAGCGAGCTCTCCAATCAGCTAAACAGACTCAGTAACTCCACGCTGACACGCCATAAGTGTGTGAATGTGTGAGTGTGAATGGGTGAGTGTGATGCTTATAGTTCGGAATTTACGGTAGTTCAATCTTCGATGCTCCCAGGAGCAGAAGTCAAAACATTTGCTGAAGTTTTGAACAACTGAAAATATTTAGTGGAATTCCGAATTTGACCACGTTTTAAAGTTCCTTTGTGTGAAGGATTGTTCTTCAAGCTTCAGGCTGCTCGCTGCTTCCGAGTTGTGGCTCTTTAGAATCCTAGAGGGGACAGTAGAAGTGCAACACGACAGAGTTGTGGGTCTTTAGAATCCTAGAGTGGACAGTAGAAGTGTGAAACTTCCGAGTTGTGGGTCTTTAGAATCCTAGAGTGAACAGTAGAAGTGCGACACTTCCGATTTGTGGGTCTTTAGAATCCTAGAGTGAACAGTAGAAGTGCAACACGACAGAGTTGTGGGTCTTTAGAATCCTAGAGTGAACAGTAGAAGTGCAACACGACAGAGTTGTGGGTCTTTAGAATCCTAGAGTGAACAGTAGAAGTGCAACACGACAGAGTTGTGGGTCTTTAGAATCCTAGAGTGAACAGTAGAAGTGCAACACGACAGAGTTGTGGGTCTTTAGAATCCTAGAGTGAACAGTAGAAGTGTGAAACCTCCCAAGTTGTGGGTCTTTAGAATCCTAGAGTGAACAGTAGAAGTGTGAAACCTCCAAGTTGTGGGTCTTTAAAATCCTAGAGTGAACAGTAGAAGTGCGACACTTCCGATTTGTGGGTCTTTAGAATCCTAGAGTGAACAGTAGAAGTGCAACATGACAGAGTTGTGGGTCTTTAGAATCTTAGAGTGAACAGTAGAAGTGCAACACGACAGAGTTGTGGGTCTTTAGAATCCTAGAGTGAACAGTAGAAGTGCAACACAACAGAGTTGTGGGTCTTTAGAATCCTAGAGTGAACAGTAGAAGTGCAACACGACAGAGTTGTGGGTCTTTAGAATCCTAGAGTGAACAGTAGAAGTGCAACACAACAGAGTTGTGGGTCTTTAGAATCCTAGAGTGAACAGTAGAAGTGCGACACAGCAGAGTTGTGGGTCTTTAGAATCCTAGAGTGAACAGTAGAAGTGCAACACGACAGAGTTGTGGGTCTTTAGAATCCTAGAGTGAACAGTAGAAGTGCAACACAACAGAGTTGTGGGTCTTTAGAATCCTAGAGTGAACAGTAGAAGTGCGACACAGCAGAGTTGTGGGTCTTTAGAATCCTAGAGTGAACAGTAGAAGTGCAACACGACAGAGTTGTGGGTCTTTAGAATCCTAGAGTGAACAGTAGAAGTGCGACACGACAGAGTTGTGGGTCTTTAGAATCCTAGAGTGAACAGTAGAAGTGCGACACAGCAGAGTTGTGGGTCTTTAGAATCCTAGAGTGAACAGTAGAAGTGCAACACGACAGAGTTGTGGGTCTTTCGATTCCTAGAGTGAACAGTAGAAGTGCAACACAGCAGAGTTGTGGGTCTTTCGAGTCCTAGAGTGAACAGTAGAAGTGCGACACGACAGAGTTGTGGGTCTTTAGAATCCTAGAGTGAACAGTAGAAGTGCGACACGACAGAGTTGTGGGTCTTTAGAATGCTAGAGTGAACAGTAGAAGTGCAACACGACAGAGTTGTGGGTCTTTAGAATCCAAGAGTGAACAGTAGAAGTGCGACACGACAGAGTTGTGGGTCTTTAGAATCCTAGAGTGAACAGTAGAAGTGCAACACGACAGAGTTGTGGGTCTTTAGAATGCTAGAGTGAACAGTAGAAGTGCAACACGACAGAGTTGTGGGTCTTTAGAATCCTAGAGTGAACAGTAGAAGTGCAACACGACAGAGTTGTGGGTCTTTAGAATCCTAGAGTGAACAGTAGAAGTGCGACACGACAGAGTTGTGGGTCTTTAGAATCCAAGAGTGAACAGTAGAAGTGCAACACGACCGAGTTGTGGTTCTTTAGAATCCTAGAGTGAACAGTAGAAGTGCAACACGACCGAGTTGTGGTTCTTTAGAATCCTAGAGTGAACAGTAGAAGTGCAACACAACAGAGTTGTGGGTCTTTAGAATCCTAGAGTAAACAGTAGAAGTGCGAAACTTCTGAGTTGTGGGTCTTTAGAATCCTAGAGTGAACAGTAGAAGTGCAACACGACAGAGTTGTGGGTCTTTAGAATCCTAGAGTAAACAGTAGAAGTGCGAAACTTCTGAGTTGTGGGTCTTTAGAATCCTAGAGTGAACAGTAGAAGTGTGAAACCTCCAAGTTGTGGGCCTTTAGAATCCTAGAGTGAACAGTAGAAGTGCAACATGACAGAGTTGTGGGTCTTTAGAATCCTAGAGTGAACAGTAGAAGTGCAACACGACAGAGTTGTGGGTCTTTAGAATGCTAGAGTGAACAGTAGAAGTGCAACACGACAGAGTTGTGGGTCTTTAGAATCCTAGAGTGAACAGTAGAAGTGCAACACGACAGAGTTGTGGGTCTTTAGAATGCTAGAGTGAACAGTAGAAGTGCGACACAGCAGAGTTGTGGGTCTTTAGAATCCTAGAGTGAACAGTAGAAGTGCAACACGACAGAGTTGTGGGTCTTTAGAATCCTAGAGTGAACAGTAGAAGTGCGACACGACAGAGTTGTGGGTCTTTAGAATCCTAGAGTGAACAGTAGAAGTGCGACACGACAGAGTTGTGGGTCTTTAGAATCCTAGAGTGAACAGTAGAAGTGCAACACGACAGAGTTGTGGGTCTTTAGAATCCTAGAGTGAACAGTAGAAGTGCGACACAGCAGAGTTGTGGGTCTTTAGAATCCTAGAGTGAACAGTAGAAGTGCAACACGACAGAGTTGTGGGTCTTTAGAATCCTAGAGTGAACAGTAGAAGTGCAACACGACAGAGTTGTGGGTCTTTAGAATCCTAGAGTGAACAGTAGAAGTGCGACACGACAGAGTTGTGGGTCTTTAGAATCCAAGAGTGAACAGTAGAAGTGCAACACGACCGAGTTGTGGTTCTTTAGAATCCTAGAGTGAACAGTAGAAGTGCAACACGACCGAGTTGTGGTTCTTTAGAATCCTAGAGTGAACAGTAGAAGTGCAACACGACAGAGTTGTGGGTCTTTAGAATCCTAGAGTAAACAGTAGAAGTGCGAAACTTCTGAGTTGTGGGTCTTTAGAATCCTAGAGTGAACAGTAGAAGTGCAACACGACAGAGTTGTGGGTCTTTAGAATCCTAGAGTAAACAGTAGAAGTGCGAAACTTCTGAGTTGTGGGTCTTTAGAATCCTAGAGTGAACAGTAGAAGTGTGAAACCTCCAAGTTGTGGGCCTTTAGAATCCTAGAGTGAACAGTAGAAGTGCAACATGACAGAGTTGTGGGTCTTTAGAATCCTAGAGTGAACAGTAGAAGTGTGAAACTTCCGAGTTGTGGGTCTTTAGAATCCTAGAGTGAACAGTAGAAGTGTGAAACCTCCAAGTTGTGGGTCTTTAGAATCCTAGAGTGAACAGTAGAAGTGCGACACTTCCGATTTGTGGGTCTTTAGAATCCTAGAGTGAACAGTAGAAGTGCGACACTTCCGATTTGTGGGTCTTTAGAATCCTAGAGTGAACAGTAGAAGTGCAACACGACAGAGTTGTGGGTCTTTAGAATCCTAGAGTGAACAGTAGAAGTGCAACACGACAGAGTTGTGGGTCTTTAGAATCCTAGAGTGAACAGTAGAAGTGCAACACGACAGAGTTGTGGGTCTTTAGAATCCTAGAGTGAACAGTAGAAGTGTGAAACTTCCGAGTTGTGGGTCTTTAGAATCCTAGAGTGAACAGTAGAAGTGTGAAACCTCCAAGTTGTGGGTCTTTAGAATCCTAGAGTGAACAGTAGAAGTGCGACACTTCCGATTTGTGGGTCTTTAGAATCCTAGAGTGAACAGTAGAAGTGCGACACTTCCGATTTGTGGGTCTTTAGAATCCTAGAGTGAACAGTAGAAGTGCAACACGACAGAGTTGTGGGTCTTTAGAATCCTAGAGTGAACAGTAGAAGTGCAACACGACAGAGTTGTGGGTCTTTAGAATCCTAGAGTGAACAGTAGAAGTGCAACACGACAGAGTTGTGGGTCTTTAGAATCCTAGAGTGAACAGTAGAAGTGCGACACGACAGAGTTGTGGGTCTTTAGAATGCTAGAGTGAACAGTAGAAGTGCAACACGACAGAGTTGTGGGTCTTTAGAATCCTAGAGTGAACAGTAGAAGTGCAACACGACAGAGTTGTGGGTCTTTAGAATCCTAGAGTGAACAGTAGAAGTGCGACACGACAGAGTCTGATAGAAAGAAGTCCCAGAAGCTCAGGCACAAGTAGGACACGTGAAATATGACAACACCCGGAGGAGCCTCAGCTCTGAGTATTTATTCCAATATTTGCAGACGTTAACGACTGTGGCCATTGTTGCCTCCTCCTTGTCAGCGTGATGAATGTACTCTCAGCTCTCCGACTGAGCGCTGCTTTTTCCCAATGTCCTCTGACAATGAACGATTGTCTGTTTGTGGCACGGACATAGCATCAAGACGTTGAAGAAGCTCCGCCCCCCCCCAGTAAAGGACAAACATCCTCTGTGTGACTTCCTGGAGACCATCTTGCATTATTGCATGAACAGCTGTGACAGGACATGAGAATAATCATCTTTTATGCCACTCTCTGACATCATTTGGTGTGGCCTCACCACTTTGGCCTTTCCCAACCTGGTTTCAGCCAAGGCACATTTTGTTCATTGACAAAATCCACCAGCAGGAAACTTTAAAGGCCTACTGAAAGCCACTACTAGCGACCACGCAGTCTGATAGTTTATATATCAATGATGAAATCTTAACATTGCAACACATGCCAATACGGCCGGGTGACATTTTAAATTTCCCGCTAAACTTCCGGTTGAAAAAGCCTTTGGAGGATGACGTATGCGCGTGACGTAGCCAGTGGAACAGAGGTATGCCTTCCCCATTGAATACAATACAAAAAGCTCTGTTTTCATCGCATAATTCCACAGTATTCTGGACATCTGTGTTGGTGAATCTTTTGCAATTTGTTTAATGAACAATGAAGACTGCAAAGAAGAAAGCTGTAGGTGGGATCGGTGTATTAGCGGCTGGCTGCAGCAACACAACCAGGAGGACTTTGACTTGGATAGCAGACGCGGTATCCGACGCTAGCCGCCGACCGCATCGATGATCGGGTGAAGTCCTTCGTCGTGCCGTCGATCGCTGGAACGCAGGTGAGCACGGGTGTTGATGAGCAGATGAGGGCTGGCGTAGGTGGAGCGCTAATGTTTTTATCGTAGCTCTGACGAGGTCCCGTAGCTAAGTTAGCTTCAATGGCGTCGTTAGCAACAGCATTGCTAGGCTTCGACAGGCGGCACAGCATTAACCGTGTATTTACATGTCCACGGTTTAATAGTATTGTTGATTTTCTATCTATCCTTCCAGTCAGGGGCTTATTTATTTTGTTTCTATATGCAGTTAAGCACGATGCTATCATGTTAGCTCCGTAGCTAACGTGTTTCGCCGATGTATTGTCGTGGAGATAAAAGTCACTGTGAATGTCCATTTCGCGTTCTCGACTCTCATTTTCAAGAGGATATAGTATCCCAGGTGGTTTAAAATACAAATCTGTGATCCACAATAGAAAAAGGAGAGAGTGTGGAATCCAATGAGCCAGCTTGTACCTAAGTTACGGTCAGAGCAAAAAAAAGATGCGTCCTGCACTGCACTCTAGTCCTTCACTCTCACTTTCCTCATCCACAAATCTTTCATCCTCGCTCAAATTAATGGGGTAATCGTCGCTTTCTCGGTCCGAAACGCTCTAGCTGCTGGTGTAAACAATGTGGGAAATGTGAGGAGCCTTTCACTTGACTACGTCACGCTACTTCCGGTAAAGGCAAGGCTTTTTTTTAATCAGATACCAAAAGTTGCAAACTTTATCGTCAATGTTCTCTACTAAATCCTTTCAGCAAAAATATGGCAATATCGCGAAATGATCAAGTATGACACATAATATGGATCTGCTATCCCCGTTTAAATAAAAACAATTCATTTCAGTAGGCCTTTAAGAGAATAAACTCAGTAGTCGATATTGACGATAACAAGTCGTCCTTGCAATGAC
>NC_084749.1:48892656-48922656 GCF_033978785.1 Entelurus aequoreus | reverse complement strand
TATATATGTATATATATATGTATATATGTAAATATATATGTATATTTATATATATATATATATATATATATATATACATATATATTTACATATATATATATATATATATATATATATATATATATATATATATATATATATATATGTATATATATATATATATATATATATATATATATATATATATATATATATATATATATATATATATATATATATATATGTATATATATATATAGGGTTCACACACTGCTCTCATGTACTTATTTCAACTGCATATTACATGAATGTATTATTTATTACTTTCCTTAGTAATTAATTACATCTATTAAAGAGTAATTATACTAGTAATTAAACTACTTTTATAATTGATTAATCATTTTTCAGAACACTGACAGTAATGTGGTGTTGAGTTTGAACTAAACACTTTGCACATTTGATTTAAAACAACATTACACATCGTTTAGCTCCTTGTGGCCCAGATCTACGTTACAGTATTTAAGACGCCATATAATAATGATCTCTAAATGATTTTAGCCACTCAAACGAGAGAGTTGGGTGCAAAATAATGCCGAGCTTTTTTACAAAGTTGCTTTGTACGATTGTTTTTTTGTCAAAATCCAACGTAGTCCCCTTGAACAAGTGCCTAGGTCTAGCAGGACCCTTAGCATTAGGGTGCAAGACACTCCTACAGACATCACACATGGGTCCCTTTAGTAAGTAAGAATAGTTGTAGTTATATTGTAAAACTGACACATGTTGCTCGGAGTGATGACTGAAGAATCCATACGAGTAGAAACGCTACGGACGGCTAGAAGACAGAAGGACACTTGTACTTCCTGTTGAACGTTCAGTCTAGAATTATTTGAGTTATATTGTAAAACTTACAAACGTTGCTGGACTTTCGTTGTTGAACTTCCTGAAGTCCAACATTGTTTGAGGAATCCGAACATTGAGGCAGCCCAGGATTGTTGACGCCAACAGACTGAAGAACCACGTGTGCCCATGGTGGCGTGGTCAGGTCCAGACTCTAATCCCTCCCACTGGCACCTGTCGGATAGAGGAACGTTGTCAGCGAGGCGAGGATTAGGTGGACCTGTCCACAGATGTTCCAGTCCAGGGTGGTCCCTGCCAGAGCCCAAAGCTGCTCCAAAAAGGTGACCTCGGATTTATCGTCTCTAACTGTTTCTTGTCTCTTTTATGCCAAAAGTAGCAGTATCATCTCAAATAAATGCTATTTATCATCACGTATATATTACATGTTAGTATGAATGTTACTAGATACTACATATATACTTACATCATACATATATTACATGTTATTATGAATGTTACTACATGACATATATACTTACATCATGTATATATTACATGTTATTATGAATGTTACTACATGACATATATTGGGACGGTATAGCTCGGTTGGTAGAGCGGCCGTGCCAGCAACTTGAGGGTTGCAGGTTCGATCCCCGCTTCCGCCATCCTAGTCACTGCCGTTGTGTCCTTGGGCAAGACACTTTACCCACCTGCTCCCAGTGCCACCCACACTGGTTTAAATGTAACTTAGATATTGGGTTTCACAATGTAAAGCGCTTTGAGTCACTTGAGAAAAAGCGCTATATAAATGTAATTCACTTCACTTCACTATATACTTACATCATGTATATATTACATGTTATTATGAATGTTACTACATGACATATATACTTACATCATGTATATATTACATGTTATTATGAATGTTACTACATGACATATATACTTACATCATGTATATATTACATGTTATTATGAATGTTACTACATGACATATATACTTACATCATGTATATATTACATGTTATTATGAATGTTACTACATGACATATATACTTACATCATGTATATATTACACGTTATTATGAATGTTACTACATGACATATATACTTACATCATGTATATATTACATGTTATTATGAATGTTACTACATTACATATATACTTACATCATGTATATATTACATGTTATTATGAATGTTACTACATGACATATATACTTACATCATGTATATATTACATGTTATTATGAATGTTACTACATGACATATATACTTACATCATGTATATATTACATGTTATTATGAATGTTACTACATGACATATATACTTACATCATGTATATATTACACGTTATTATGAATGTTACTACATGACATATATACTTACGTCATGTATATATCACATGTTATTATGAATGTTACTACATGACATATATACTTACATCATGTATATATTACATGTTATTATGAATGTTACTACATGACATATATACTTACATCATGTATATATTACATGTTATTATGAATGTTACTACATGACATATATACTTACATCATGTATATATTACATGTTATTATGAATGTTACTACATGACATATATACTTACATCATGTCGTCGTCGTCGTCGGCGGTCACTCGAAACGAGTATGACTGTCCTCCGTAGAGGACGCCTGTGCGTGGAATCTTTTAATGTGGGGAGACTGGTGCACGGTCAGCCACCACACAGTCCTTGGCATTGAGCGGGCCAGGGTCCAGTGGCATGGAGACCAAGACGACTGGGGACCCGTCTTTGCTGCAGCCTTCATCCGCCTTCCCAGCCGTTGTGGTGCATTCCGCTGCCGCCATCTTCCGCCTGGTCCACCGTTGAGGCGGTTTTCACTATTCGCCCATAGCTGGGGTTATTTACCCATAGCTGGGACAGGGGTTGACTGGGCACCAGGGCATGTCCACACACCGGTGGGCCTGCATGCCCCGTCTCTGGGGCCCCCTGCTGCTCCGAGATCCCGTACAACTTAGCCTGGAACCGCGAGGTTCCAGTTACCGTGTGTGGCCACGAGGAGGCATGTACGAGTCTTGACAATGGAGAGGCTATGTACCGGCTGAGGAGGCTTATGCACTCGGCTCCTCTTTTCGCCCTCTGAGACAGAGGGCTAGCCGGCGGCACTAGCTGAAAGCAATGAGTATCAAGCAGAAGCAGCATGCAGCATAGCAAGCAAAAGCGGCATGCAGCATGCACTAACTACAGGTACTACTACTCCAAGGCTACTGCACTAGACGCATCACATCGCCCTGTGCGATGTTTTCTGCACACACACACACATCATGTATATATTACACGTTATTATGAATGTTACTACATGACATATATACTTACATCATGTATATATTACATGTTATTATGAATGTTACTACATGACATATATACTTACATCATGTATATATAACATGTTATTATGAATGTTACTACATGACATATATACTTACATCATGTATATATTACATGTTATTATGAATGTTACTACATGACGTATATACTTACATCATGTATATATCACATGTTATTATGAATGTTACTACATGACATATATACTTACATCATGTATATATTACATGTTATTATGAATGTTACTACATGACATATATACTTACATCATGTATATATAACATGTTATTATGAATGTTACTACATGACATATATACTTACATCATGTATATATTACATGTTATTATGAATGTTACTACATGACGTATATACTTACATCATGTATATATTACATGTTATTATGAATGTTACTACATGACATATATACTTACATCATGTATATATCACATGTTATTATGAATGTTACTACATAACATATATACTTACATCATGTATATATCACATGTTATTATGAATGTTACTACATGACATATATACTTACATCATGTATATATTACATGTTATTATGAATGTTACTACATGACATATATACTTACATCATGTATATATTACATGTTATTATGAATGTTACTACATGACATATATACGCACATCATGTATATATTACATGTTATTATGAATGTTACTACATGACATATATACGCACATCATGTATATATTACATGTTATTATGAATGTTACTACATGACATATATACTTACATCATGTATATATTACATGTTATTATGAATGTTACTACATGACATACATACTTACATCATGTATATATTACATGTTATTATGAATGTTACTACATGACATATATACGTACATCATGTATATATTACATGTTATTATGAATGTTACTACATGACATATATACTTACATCATGTATATATTACATGTTATTATGAATGTTACTACATGACATATATACTTACATCATGTATATATTACATGTTATTATGAATGTTACTACATGACATATATACTTACGTCATGTATATATTACATGTTATTATGAATGTTACTACATGACATACATACTTACATCATGTATATATTACATGTTATTATGAATGTTACTACATGACATATATACTTACATCATGTATATATTACATGTTATTATGAATGTTACTACATGACATATATACTTACATCTTGTATATATTACATGTTATTATGAATGTTACTACATGACATATATACTTACATCATGTATATATTACATGTTATGAATGTTACTACATGACATATATACTTACATCATGTATATATTACATGTTATGAATGTTACTACATGACATATATACTTACATCATGTATATATTACATGTTATTATGAATGTTACTACATGACATATATACTTACATCATGTATATATTACATGTTATTATGAATGTTACTACATGACATATATACTTACATCATGTATATATTACATGTTATTATGAATACTTACATCATGCATATTTACATGTTATTATGAATGTTACCAGATACTACATATATACTTACAGTGTGTATATAATACCTTGATGGAGGTTTTTGGATGTTTTTAGAGCACTTTATTGATTGACTCCTATTACCTCCATTGTTAGCCGACTCTTGCTAGTGTTTATTTATGACTTAGAATGCATAACGTGTTGTTGTGGTACACGAGGATTGTGGCTGATGGATCCCCGTGAAAGGAAGGATGTAGATCATTGATTGCTGCACTCTATTTAACGGACATGACATGACGACTGTTTGTGTGGTCCTTGCTTCCCGAGTACTATAAAACAGACTTTGACTGGCACGTTCATCTCAAATGTCACTTTATTGTCCATCTGGAACTTTGGTCTGAATGTCCAAATATGTACTGGCTGAGATACTAAACACTCAACAGATGTTCTGTTTACTTTTGGCACACCACCAGAGTTGTATACTTACAACCAATCATTCTTGGATACATTTTATTTACTAGTCATATTATTTGAAGTACCACATTGTCCGGACTATAAAGCACACTGATATATAACTTGCACCCAATGTTCCCTCTAATGTTTCATGTGTGTGAGCAAAGGCCAAAAGTCCGTGAGCATTGAGTGGAGGCCATGTGAGCAACATCACACGTGCACACTGTGGCTACACCCGCAGCACACCTGACTAAATAACAACTTACATCTCCATCCATACATCCATTTTATACCGCTTGTCCCTTTCGGGGTCGCCGGAACCTATCAGCTGCATTCGGGCGGAAGGCGGGGTACACCCTGGACAAGTCCCCACCTCATCGCAGGGCCAACACAGATAGACGGACAACATTCTTTTTATTATTATTATAATCAAATGACAGCAGTCATTTCCATTTGTAATAGAAGTGTTTAGGCCCACTTACAATGACAACAACAACAAATATTGTTTTTCATGAACTGTGTACTTGTATCAGTGTTTCCCATAAACTGGCAAGATAGCTGTGGCGGTGGGGGCGTGGCTATGGGCGTGGTCACCATGACATCATCGAGTAATTTGCATAATTTACTACAATGATTTGATTTTCTCTAAAAATGCTCAAAAAATGTATACTTACTAATTAATAATAACAGTTTTGTTTTAAACGTCCATCCATCCATCCATTTTACAATATAATTACAACACTTTATGTACATATTTATATACAGATTTGAACAATAAGTTATTCACTGAAATATATTTATTAATTGTGGTTCTTACGAAAAATGTATCTTATAAAATATAAAAGCTAAAATGTCTCAAAAATCTGCCCCTTTAATTAGTGCATACTAAATAATTTAACGTTAGCCTACTACTACAAGCATATTATTTACCAGCAACATAAAGTGAAACAGAGGCAGAGGTGTCCTGCCACAGTCAGTAACAAATAAACAGAAAACAGTAGTGGTCAAATACAAATAAGGCAACAAGAGAAGTATCCTACACTTCTCTTTTGTAAAGTAAATCTGAACAGCCTATATGGGCATCTACATCGAATATATGATTTGCCTGAGAAGCTGGAGAGGACAAAACAATAAAACAATTAAAAAAAATAAATAAAAAAAATAATAATTTTTTTAATATTTGGGGCGGACGTAATTCTTTCGTGGCGGGCCGCCACAAATAAATGAATGTGTGGGAAACCCTGTGTATTGTTTGTCTGGGTGGAGGTCCTGCTTTGGAAATAGTTTGTAGCCCTTTCAGACATTGCATTTAGTTCCCATTAAAACATTCACATGTTGCACAATGAGATGTAAGCAGGGGATCATGTGTACATTCCTGCAACTTCATATATTTTTATTAGTATTTATTTAATATACTAACAGCATTTCATGATTAATATTTATAAATGAAGATTCCTAATGAATGACACTAGAATAAGCACACATTTGATTGGTAAATCATAGTGTAACGACCTGGAATGACACTTTATGTGTGGTGTTGGAGTTGTCCCACTTTTTGTGTGTCTGTAAAGGCATCACTGGCTAAGTGCCATATGTGCATGTGTTGGCGCAAGTGAGAAAGAGCGAGCGGCTGCTGTTGATATAACAAAGTTGCTTTTGGTGTGGTTTGTACTGCAGAAAATGACCACTTTGGCTAGATATCTTTTTTTTTTACTAATGTTTTGGTGATGTGTTCATGGCCGACAATAAAGAGTTTTGCTCAGTAAAGTGACGGATGGAATTCATGTCCTCAAAGCGTCTCGACAGACGTTACAATATTTGAACAAGGACGACGAAAACTGTTTTCTCTGTCGTGTCGAAAATTGTTATGCGCTTGTTTTTTTCTTTGATTTTGTGCGTGGCATAGATTTGCCGTGCGCAGAGGACGCTTGAGCAGTGCACAATTGCACAGGTGCGCACCTTAGAGGGAACATTGCTTGCACCCACTACATTTTACAATAAAAACATAGTTTTCCCATTTATTAGCCGCATCTGACTATAATATATACATTGTGAAATGTGTTATTTACAAAAAATTATTCTGTAAATGTTTATTTACATACCTTAATTGTTTCCAAATGAAGCAGTGTAGTATCTGTTAGTCTACAAAATAACATGTCCCCCCCCCCCCCAATTTGGTGGAAGATTACTGTATTTTCCAGACTACAAAGCACACCAGTATATAAGTCGCACCCACTACGTTTTACAAGAAAAAAATGTTTTCCGTATATTAGCCACACCAGACTATAAGTGGCAGATATATACGTTGTGAAATGAGTTATTTACACAGACATATTCTGTAAATGTTTATTTACATACCTTCATTGTTTCCAAATGAAGCAATGTTGTATCTGTTAATCTATAAAATAACTTTTTTTTTTTCCTAATTGGTGGAACATTACCGTATTTTCCAGACTTACAAAGTTTTCCGGTATATAAGTTGCACCCACTATATTTTACAAGCAAAAAAATATGTTTCTATATATTAGTCGCATATTATGTTTATTTACATACCTTAATTGTTTCCAAACGGTGTCTGTCACACGGCAGTAAAATGGATGATCAAACAAAACGTCAGTCATGGTCCTGAAGCCACTAGCTGCGCAAGCTAGCTCTCCAATCAGCTAAACAGACTCAATAACTCCACGCTGATGTTTTGCTGAATTTGCTGAGGAATTTGTGAAAGTAACAATTCAAAATGAATGTAAGTTAATAATACTAACACAGACACTCGCAAACCTGTTAGCATATTAGCTAATGCTAACGACGCTAGCTTGATTACATTACGATAGCAGGTACAAATATGCATGAAAACACTCCTACAGACATCACACATGGGACACTTTAGTAAGTAAGAATAGTTTTAGTTATATTGTAAAACTTACAAACGTTGCTCGGAGTGATGAATGAAGAATCCCTACGAGTAGAAACGCTATGGACAGTTGTACGTCCAGTTACGGGCATTAAGATAAGAATTACATTTTCAACCTGCAACTCTTGCAGTGAGCAAACTCGTCCAAAAACAATAACGCACCTTTTTAAGTCCTCTGCTTGGGTTTAATGAAAACTATTGAACTTAAGACATTACGCAAAGAAAAATCCATAATTCAGCTGCACCCTTTTAAAAAGCCGCAAGGTTCAAAGTGTAGGAAAAATGTAGAGGCTTGTAGTCTGGCATTTATGTTAAAAGGTAAGAAATTAGCTAAAATGCAAGCGGAAAATTCTAGCATGCTAACATTAGCATGGTAACAGGGGAAGAGCGAGCATACTTCCTAGATGGTGCCATGTAATAACATTCCTGAGCTAACAACTAACCCTAACCCTCATTTTTAGGTAAAAAAAAAAACCTAACCCTAGGTAAAAAAAAAAAAAAAAAATCCAAACCCGAAGCCTAAACCTAATTTTTAGGTAAAAAAAAACTAACAACTAACCCAAACCCTATTTTTTAGGTAAAAAAACCTAACTTTAGGTAAAAAAAAACAATAATCCGAACCCTAAACCTAATTTTTAGGTAAAACAAATCCTAACCCAAACCCTAATTTTTAGGTAAAAAAAAAATACAAATACTTAACCCAAACCCTAAACCTACTTTTCAGGTAGAAAAAAAAACCCTAAACCAAACCCTAAACCAAATTTTTAGGTAAAAAAAAAAATCCAAGCCCGAACCCTAAACCTCATTTTTAGGTTAAGAAACCCTAACCCAAACCCAAATTTTTAGGTAAAAACAAAAAAACCAGAACCCAAACCCTTAACCTATTTTTTAGGTAAAAAGAAAACCTAACCCAAACCCTGAACCTAATTTTTAGGTTAAAAAAAAAACCCTAACCCAAACCTGAGTTTTTAGGTAAAAAAAAAAACTAACCCAAACCCTAGAGCTAATTTTAGGTTAGAAAAAACTAAACGCTAACCCAGTCTCTAATTTTAGGTTAAAAAAAAAGTAACCCAGACCCTAATCTTTAGGTTAAAAAAAAACCTAACCCAAACCCTAAACCTAATGTTTAGGTAAACAAATAAAATAACCCTAACTCTATAGGTTAAAAAAAAAAAAACCCTAACCCAAACACAGACCCTAATTTTTAGGTTGAAAAAATAACCTAACCCAAACCCTAAACCTAAATTTTAGGTAAAACAAAAAAAAAACTGTAACTAAAACCCTAACCCAAACCCTTAACCTATTTTTTAGGTAAAAAGAAAACCTAACCCAAACCCTGAACCTAATTTTTAGGTTAAAAAAAAAACCCTAACCCAAACCTGAGTTTTTACGTAAAAAAAAAAAACTAACCCAAACCCTGGAGCTAATTTTAGGTTAAAAAAACCTAAACGCTAACCCAGTCCCTAATTTTTAGGTTAAAAAAAAAGTAACCCAGACCCTAATTTTTAGGTTAAAAAAAACCCCAACCCAAACCCTAAACCTAATGTTTAGGTAAAAAAATAAAATAACCCTAACTCTATAGGTTAAAAAAAAAAAAACCCTAACCCAAACACAGACCCTAATTTTTAGGTTCAAAAAATAACCTAACCCAAACCCTAAACCTAATTTTTAGGTTAAAAAAAAAAAACCTAACCCTAACCCAAACTTGAGTTTTTAGGTAAAAAAAAAACCCTAACCCTAACCCAAACTTGAGTTTTTAGGTAAAAGAACAAACCTAATCCAAACCCTAGACCTAATTTTAGGTTAAAAAAAACTAAACGCTAACCCAGTCCCTAATTTTTAGGTTAAAAAAAAAACTAACCCAGACCCTAATTTTTAGGTTAAAAAAAAACCTAACCCAAACCCTAAACCTAATTTTTAGGTAAAAAAATAAAATGACCCTAACCCTATAGGTTAAAAAAAAACAAAACCCTAACCCAAACACAGACCCTAATTTTTAGGTTGAAAAAATAACCTAACCCAAACCCTAAACCTAAATTTTAGGTAAAACAAAAAAAAACCTGTAACTAAAACCCTAACCCAAACCCTTAACCTATTTTTTAGGTAAAAAGAAAACCTAACCCAAACCCTGAACCTAATTTTTAGGTTAAAAAAAAAACCCTAACCCAAACCTGAGTTTTTAGGTAAAAAAAACAACTAACCCAAACCCTACAGCTAATTTTAGGTTAAAAAAAACTAAACGCTAACCCAGTCTATAATTTTTAGGTTAAAAAAAAAGTAACCCAGACCCTAAACGTAATGTTTAGGTAAAAAAATAAAATAACCCTAACTCTATAGGTTAAAAAAAACAAAACCCTAACCCAAACACAGACCCTAATTTTTAGGTTGAAAAAATAACCTAACCCAAACCCAAACCTAATTTTTAGGTAAAAAAAAAAACCCTAACCCAAACTTGAGTTTTTAGGTTAAAAAAAAACCTAACCCAAACCCTGAACCTAATTTTTAGGTAAAAAAAAATAAAATGACCCTAACCCTATAGGTTAAAAAAAACAAAACCCTAACCCAAACACAGACCCTAATTTTTAGGTTGAAAAAATAACCTAACCCAAACCCTAAACCTAAATTTTAGGTAAAACAAAAAAAAAACCTGTAACTAAAACCCACATTTTTAGGTAAAAAAAAAATTAACCCTAACCCTAGGTAAAAAAAAATAAATCCAAACCTGAACCCTAAACCTAAATGTTTAGGTTAAAAAACCCTAACCAAACTCAGATTTTTGGTAAAAAAGAAACCCTAACCCAAACCCTAAACCTAATTTTTAGGTAAAAAAAACCCCTAACCCAAACTAATTTAATGGTCAATAAAGGACATTTTATTTGAGATTGTCATCACTTGTGAGCAAAATGCTACATAATAAATCCTAGTTGGCTAATAATTCCCTCCCAAGGTGTTGCTTTCACTTTGTCATGACGGGAAGTGGCCTTGTGTCTCAGACCGCAGGATTATTTGGGGGGATTAAGCGCCTGGTGCTCGCTCCTGCGCCATGACGGTGCCTGCTTCTCCTCCCCAGTCTGAAGAGCCTCCCTCCCTCTCTCCCTCCCTCCCTCCCTCCCTCCATGATGAAACACGTCCAGGAACATAAACCTACAGTATCTTTGTGGGCGGCTTTCTGCAAGGAATAAATACAAATAGAAAATGACAGAAATATTAGCGGCGCTCATTTGATTCCCCCAGAAGGGAAGACTAATTCCATTTCTCATGATGGATCCTTCATGAGTCTTCTCATTTCAGATGACATTTTCATTCTTCATCGTATCAAATACGAGACACACAAGCAGTGACATGCAGACTAGCAACATGTTGCCCATTGATGAGACATCTGGGACATTTAAATACATCACAATACATATGTGACCTCATAGTCAATGTACTGTAAACAATACTGTATATTGTACATGTTTATTACAATACTTCAAACAGAACACATAGTCAATGTACTGTAAATAATACTGTATATTGTAACATGTTTATTACAATATTTAAACATAACACACATAGTCAATGTACTGTAAATAATACTGTATATTGTAACATGTTTATTAAAATACTTCAAACATAACACACATAGTCAATGTACTGTAAATAATACTGTATATTGTAACAGGTTTATTACAATACTTTAAATATAACACACAAGGTAAATGTACTGTAAATAATACTGTATATTGTAACATGTTTATTACAATACTTCAAACATAACACATAGTCAATGTACTGTAAATAATACTGTATATTGTAACATGTTTATTACAATACTTCAAACATAACACACATAGTCAATGTACTGTAAATAATACAGTATATTGTAACATGTTTATTACAATACTTCAAACATAACACATAGTCAATGTACTGTAAATAATACTGTATATTGTAACATGTTTATTACAATACTTAAACATAACACACATAGTCAATGTACTGTAAATAATACTGTATATTGTAACATGTTTATTATAATACTTTAAATATAACACACAAGGTAAATGTACTGTACATAATACTGTATATTGCTCAAAAAGGTTCATTATGTCTTTTTAATCACATACTTTTCACATTTTCTTGTAATCAGACAATATTTTCGGTATATTAGATAGAATTTGTAGGTAGAACAAACCCTAAACTTAACCTCTAACCCTAACCCTAAACCTAATTTTTAGGTAAAAAAAAATTCCTACCCCTAATTTCTAACACTAATTATTAGATTAAAAATAAAAAACCTAACCAAAACCCTAATTATTAGGTACAAAAAAACCTAAACCCTGATTTTTAGGTTAAAAAAACAAACAACAAACGCTAAACCTAACCCATACCATAAACCTAATCCTAATTTTTAGGTAAAAAAAACCACTAGCCCAAACCCAAATCCTAAACCTAATTTTTAGATTAAAAAAAAACCCTACCCCTAACCTCTAACACTAATTCTTAGGTACAAAAAAAAAACAAACCCTGATTTTTAGGTTAAAAAATAAACCCTAACCCAAACCCATACCATAAACCTAATCCTAGTTTTTAGATAAAAAAAAAAACACTAACCCAAATCATAAACCTAATTTTTATGTTAAAAGATAAACCCAACCCTAATTTTTAGGTTAAAAAAAATAGCCTAATTTAAACCCAAATCCTAAACCTAATTTTTAGGTTAAAAAAAAATCCTAACCCTAAACCTAGTTTTTAGATAAAAAAAAAAAAACCCTAACCCAAACCCTAAACCTAACCCTAATTTTAAGGTAAAAAAAAATCCCTACCCCTAACCTCTGACACTAATTCTTAGGTAAAAATAAAAAAATTAACCGAAACCCTAATTATTAGGTAAAAAAAACCAAAAAAAAACAGATTTTTAGGTAAAAAAAATAAACCCTAACCCAAACCCATACCATAAACCTAATCCTAATTTTTAGACCACTAACTCAAACCCAAATCCTAAACCTAATTATTAGGTTAAAAGATAAACCTAACCCTAAATTTTAGGTAAAAAAAAAGAAAGAGCCTAATTTAAACCCAAATCCTAAACCTATTTTTTAGGTAGAACAAACCCTAAGTTTAACCTCTAACCCTAACCCTAAACCTAATTTTTAGGTTAAAAAAAATCCCTACCCCTAACCTCTAACACAATAATTCTTAGATTAAAAAAACAAACTAACCAAAACCCTAATTATTAGGTAAAAAAAAACCCTAAACCCTGATTTTTAGGTTAAAAAAACCCTAACCCTAACCCATACCATAAACCTAATCCTAATTTTTAGGTAAAAAAAAAACACTAACCCAAACCCAAATCCTAAACCTAATTTTTAGATTAAAAAAACCCCTACCCCTAACCTCTAACACTAATTCTTAGGTAAAAAAAAACCCAAACCCTGATTTTTAGGTTAAAAAATAAACCCTAACCCAAACCCACACCATAAACCTAATCCTAGTTTTTAGATTAAAAAAAAACACTAACCCAAATCATAAACCTAGTTTTTATGTTAAAAGATAAACCCAACCCTAATTTTTAGGTAAAAAAAAAAATAGCCTAATTTAAACCCAAACCCTAAACCTAATTTTTAGGTTAAAAAAAAATCCTAACCCTAAACCTAGTTTTTAGGTAAAAAAAACAAACCCTAACCCAAACCCTAAACCTAACCCTAATTTTAAGGTAAAAAAAAATCCCTACCCCTAACCTCTGACACTAATTCTTAGGTAAAAATAAATAAATAAAAAAACTAACCGAAACCCTAATTATTAGGTAAAAAAAACAAAAAAAACCCCAGATTTTTAGGTAAAAAAATAAACCCTAACCCAAACCCATACCATAAACCTAATCCTAATTTTTAGATATAAAAAAAACACTAACTCAATCCCAAATCCTAAACCTAATTATTAGGTTAAAAGATAAACCTAACCCTAAATTTTAGGTAAAAAAAAAAAGAGCCTAATTTAAACCCAAATCCTAAACCTATTTTTTAGGTAGAACAAACCCTAAGTTTAACCTCTAACCCTAACCCTAAACCTAATTTTTAGGTTAAAAAAAATCCCTACCCCTAACCTCTAACACAATAATTCTTAGATAAAAAAAACAAACTAACCAAAACCCTAATTATTAGGTAAAAAAAAAACCTAAACCCTGATTTTTAGGTTAAAAAAAACCCTAACCCTAACCCATAGCATAAACCTAATCCTAATTTTTAGATAAAAAAAAACACTAACCCAAACCCAAATCCTAAACCTAATTTTTTAGGTTAAAATATATACATCACCCACATTTTTAGGTAAAAAAAAAAGAAGAAGCCTAATTTAAACCCAAATCCTAAACACATTTTTAGGTAAAAAATAAATCCTAACCCGAACCCTCAACCTAATTTTTAGGTAAAAAACAAAAAAAACAAACCCCAACCCTAGACCTAACCCTAAACCTATTTTTTCGGTTAAATAACAAAACCCTAACCCTAAACTCTAACCCCTATTGTTAGGTTAAAATGACCATCTGACATCTAATGGACCTTCTGGAGGAAAGTTCTGTGGTCATAAATTCATAAAAAGAACCAAACTTCATGAATGTTTTTGGGGGCGGCGTGGTGCGGTTGGGAGAGTGGCCGTGCCAGCGACCTGAGGGTTCCTGGTTCGATCCCCACCTACTACCGACCTCGTCACGTCCGTTGTGCCCTAGAGCAAGACACTTCACCCTTGCTCCTGATTAGGGTTAGGGCCTTGCATGGCAGCTCCCGCCATCGGTGTGTGAATGGGTGAATGTGGAAATACTATCAAAGCGCTTTGAGTACCTTGAAGGTAGAAAAGCGCTATACAAGTATAACCCATTTACCATTTACCATTTTTGTGAGCAACAAGTATGTGCTCCAATCACTCTATCACAAAAAAATAAGAGTTGTAGAAATGATTGAGACAGCCATGACATGATGTTCTTTACAAGTGTATGTACACTTTTTCCCACCACAGTATATTGTCTGATTACAAGAACATGTGAACATAATACTTCATATTGTTGTTTTGTTTTAATTGTTGCATCTGTTCAGTTATTGACGTTATTACGTGTCATCAGTGGTCCACATGAGGTACAATAGTACAGCCAATAATGTCTACAATTATTGGAACGTTTGAACACAGCCGTTCCTCCCTCAGATCCTCGTTAAAAGCCTGCATAAATAAGTATTAATTAGCTGCTGTTAAGATGTCACATCTTCTAAGAATAGAAGCTCACGGCACTAATTACCCCGGGGCTCTTTTCCGAGATCAGAGAATCGTGTGATGTGGTACGAGGCCGGCAAGTCCTCTCGTTTCTCCTAGCTTTGTTTCTGTGCTGCAAAAGGAATACAAATACCATTATTAAGGCTTGCAATCTATTTGCTAACATGCTTTATTACGTCTGCAGAAAACATCTCCATGAATAACTGAAGAAAACAGGACGGGAAATTAGCTCTATTAACATTATTTTCTCGGCTAAAGAGCAAACAGTATTTAAGCCACACCCACTAAACGTACAAATTCTTATATTTTCCATTTATTTCCCGCACTGGACAGATATATACGTTGTGAAATGAGTTATTTACACGGAAATATTACGCACATTTTTATTTACACACCTTAATTGTTTCCAAACAAGGCAGTAAAACAGCCGATCAAGCGAAACAGAAGTCGGGACGGCGTGGCGCAGGTTGGGAGAGTGGCCGTGCCGGCAACTCTCCGGGTCCCTGGTTCGATTCCCCCCCTTCCACCAACCTCGTCACGTCCGTCGTGTCCTTGAGCAAGACACTTCACGCTTGCTCCTGATTAGGGTTAGGGCCTTGCATGGCAGCTCCCACCCATCAGTGTGTAAATGTGTGTGTGTGAATGTGGAAATAAATGTAACCTAGCAACATCCGTGTGTTGAAATCTTTAATGTAGCCTAGCAACATCCCATAATACAATCCTAATGTAACCTAGCAACATCCGTGTGTTGAAATCTTTAATGTAGCCTAGCAACATCCCATAATAAAATCCTAAACGTAGCCTAGCAACATCCCATAATAAAATCCTAAACGTAGCCTAGCAACATCCGTGTGTTGAAATCTTTAACGTAGCCTAGCAACATCCCATAATAAAATCATAAACTTAGCCTAGCAACATCCGTGTGTTGAAATCTTTAACGTAGCCTAGCAACATCCCATACTACAACCCTAAACGTAGCCTGGCAACATCCCATCATAAAATCCTAAACGTAGCCTAGCAACATCCCATATTAAAATTTTTAACGTAGCCTAGCGACATCCCATATTAAAATCTTTAACGTAGCCTAGCAACATCCAATAATACAATCTTAAACATAGCCTAGCAACATCCATGTGTTAAAATCTTTAATGTAGCCTAGCAACATCCCATAATACAATCCTAAATGTAACCTAGCAACATCCGTGTGTTGAAATCTTTAATGTAGCCTAGCAACATCCCATAATACAATCCTAATGTAACCTAGCAACATCCGTGTGTTGAAATATTTAATGTAGCCTAGCAACATCCCATAATAAAATCCTAAACGTAGCCTAGCAACATCCCATAATAAAATCCTAAACGTAGCCTAGCAACATCCGTGTGTTGAAATCTTTAACGTAGCCTAGCAACATCCCATAATAAAATCATAAACTTAGCCTAGCAACATCCGTGTGTTGAAATCTTTAATGTAGCCTAGCAACATCCCATACTACAACCCTAAACGTAGCCTGGCAACATCCCATCATAAAATCCTAAATGTAGCCTAGCAACATCCCATAATAAAATCCTAAACGTAGCCTAGCAACATCCCATAATAAAATCCTAAACGTAGCCTAGCAACATCCGTGTGTTGAAATCTTTAACGTAGCCTAGCAACATCCAATAATAAAATCATAAACTTAGCCTAGCAACATCCGTGTGTTGAAATATTTAATGTAGCCTAGCAACATCCCATACTACAACCCTAAACGTAGCCTGGCAACATCCCATCATAAAATCCTAAACGTAGCCTAGCAACATCCCGTATTAAAATTTTTAACGTAGCCTAGCGACATCCCATATTAAAATATTTAACGTAGCCTAGCAACATCCAATAATACAATCTTAAACATAGCCTAGCAACATCCATGTGTTGAAATCTTTAATGTAGCCTAGCAACATCCCATAATACAATCCTAAATGTAACCTAGCAACATCCATGTGTTGAAATCTTTAATGTAGCCTAGCAACATCCCATAATACAATCCTAAACGTAGCCTAGCAACATCCCATAATAAAATCTTTAATGTAGCCTAGCAACATCCATGTGTTGAAATCTTTAATGTAGCCTAGCAACATCCCATAATACAATCCTAAACGTAGCCTAGCAGCATCCCATAATAAAATCTTTAATGTAGCCTAGCAACATCCATGTGTTGAAATCTTTAATGTAGCCTAGCAACATCCCATAATACAATCCTAAACGTAGCCTAGCAACGTCCGTGTGTTGAAATCTTTAATGTAGCCTAGCAATATCCCATAATAAAATATTTAATGTAGCCTAGCAACATCCCATAATACAATCCTAAACGTAGCCTAGCAACATCCGTGTGTTGAAATGTTTAATGTAGCCTTGCAACATCCCATAATACAATCCTAAACGTAGCCTAGCAACATCCCATAATACAATCCTAAACGTAGCCTAGCAACATCCCATAATACAATCCTAAACGTAGCCTAGCAACATCCCATAATACAATCCTAAACGTAGCCTAGCAACATCCCATAATACAATCCTAAACGTAGCCTAGCAACATGTCTTGAGGTGAACACGCTGCTGGAGGTCATGTCCCAGGAAGAAAGTGGGCGTGTCCCAGCACTGACCATGTTTTTTAATGGAAACTATTGAACAAAGCGAAGGAAAAACCCATAAATTAGCCGCACCGTTTTATAAGCAGCAGGGGTCAAAGTGTAGGAACAAAGTAGCAGCTTATAGTCTGGAGTTTTTGGTAAGAAAGTGTGCTTCACATTATGAGGGTAATAAGATGGAATGTTGATGTGGATCTTCTTGTTGCTGGCCTCTCCCTGCAGGTGCTACCTGCTGGATGGCATCTCCAAAGGGGCGTGGCTCAACCGCTCCAGCATCATCTTCGCAGGTAATGACAAGTGGTCTGTGGACCCCCGGGTCTCCATCGTGTCCAGCGTGGGAGACCAGCACGAGTACAGCCTGCAGATCCAGAAGGTCCACGTCACCGACGATGGCCAGTACACCTGCTCCATCCAGAGCGAGCGCAACCCTCGGCCCAAGCTGCTCAACCTCATCGTCAAAGGTATGTCCACCTTGTCATACACTCAAGTGAAGGTATGTCCACCTTGTCATACCCTCAAGTGAAGGTATGTCCACCTTGTCATACACTCAAGTGAAGGTATGTCCACCTTGTCATACCCTCAAGTGAAGGTATGTCCACTTTGTCATACCCTCCCGTGAAGGTATGTCCACATTGTCATAGCCTCACGTGAAGGTATGTCCACCTTGTCATACCCTCAAGTAAAGGTATGTCCACCTTGTCATACCCTCTAAGTGAAGGTATGTCCACCTTGTCATACCCTCAAGTGAAGTTATGTCCACCTTGTCATACCCTCTAAGTGAAGGTATGTCCACCTTGTCATACCCTCAAGTGAAGGTATGTCAACCTTGTCATACCCTCACGTGAAGATATGTCCACCTTGTCATACCCTCAAGTAAAGGTATGTCCACCTTGTCATACCCTCTAAGTGAAGGTATGTCCACCTTGTCATACCCTCAAGTGAAGGTATTTTCACCCTGCCATACCCTCAGGTGGAGGTATGTCCACCCCTGTCATACCCTCAAGTGAAGGTATGTCCACCTTGTCATACCCTCAAGTGAAGGTATGTCCACCTTGTCATACCCTCACGTGAAGGTATGTCCACCTTGTCATACCCTCAAGTGAAGTTATGCCCACCCTTGTCATACCCTCAAGTGAAGGTATGTCCACCTTGTCATACCCTCTAAGTGAAGGTATGTCCACCTTGTCATACCCTCAAGTGAAGGTATGTCCACCTTGTCATACCCTCAGGTGAAGGTATGTCCACCCCTGTCATACCCTCAAGTGAAGGTATGTCCACCTTGTCATACCCTCAAGTGAAGGTATGTCCACCCCTGTCATACCCTCAAGTGAAGGTATGTCCACCTTGTCATACCCTCAGGTGAAGGTATGTCCACCCCTGTCATACCCTCAAGTGAAGGTATGTCCACCTTGTCATACCCTCAAGTGAAGGTATGTCCACCTTGTCATACCCTCAGGTGAAGGTATGTCCACTTTGTCATACACTCCCGTGAAGGTATGTCCACCTTGTCATACCCTCAGGTGAAGGTATGTCCACCTTGTCATACCCTCAAGTTTGCTTTGTTGGCATAGAACATTGCAACATCACCTTGAGGTAGTTTGGCTGTCTTTGCTCTCGGTGCTGCTGGAGTGATGGAGTGAACATTATTACAAATCCTGGCTGTGTCAAAAACTGCCCTGTCAGCACATTTAATGTTTACTATGTTCTAGTACTCCTGTCAGTACTACAATACTACATATGTTTACTATGTTCTAGTACTCCTGGCAGTAGTACAATACTACATATGTTTACTATGTTCTAGAACTCCTGTCAGTACTACAATACTACATATGTTTACTATGTTCTAGTACTCCTGTCAGTAGTACAATACTACATATGTTTACTATGTCCTAGTACTCCTGTCAGTAGTACAATACTACATATATTTACTATGTTCTAGTACTCCTGTCAGTAGTACAATACTACATATATTTACTATGTTCTAGTACTCCTGTCAGTAGTACAATACTACATATGTTTACTATGTTCTAGTACTCATGTCAGTACTACAATACTACATATGTTTACCATGTTCTAGTACTCCTGTCAGTAGTACAATACTACATATGTTTACTATGTTCTAGTACTCCTGTCAGTAGTACAATACTACATATGTTTACTATGTTCTAGTACTCCTGTCAGTACTACAATACTACATATGTTTACTATGTTCTAGTACTCCTGTCAGTAGTACAATACTACATATGTTTACTATGTTCTAGTACTCCTGTCAGTACTACAATACTACATATGTTTACTATGTTCTAGTACTCCTGTCAGTAGTACAATACTACATATGTTTACTATGTCCTAGTACTCCTGTCAGTAGTACAATACTACATATGTTTACTATGTTCTAGAACTCCTGTCAGTACTACAATACTACATATGTTTACTATGTTCTAGTACTCCTGTCAGTAGTACAATACTACATATGTTTACTATGTTCTAGTACTCCTGTCAGTAGTACAATACTACATATATTTACTATGTTCTAGTACTCCTGTCAGTAGTACAATACTACATATATTTACTATGTTCTAGTACTCCTGTCAGTAGTACAATACTACATATGTTTACTATGTTCTAGTACTCATGTCAGTACTACAATACTACATATGTTTACTATGTTCTAGTACTCCTGTCAGTAGTACAATACTACATATGTTTACTATGTTCTAGTACTCCTGTCAGTAGTACAATACTACATATGTTTACTATGTTCTAGTACTCCTGTCAGTACTACAATACTACATATGTTTACTATGTTCTAGTACTCCTGTCAGTAGTACAATACTACATATGTTTACTATGTTCTAGTACTCCTGTCAGTACTACAATACTACATATGTTTACTATGTTCTAGTACTCCTGTCAGTAGTACAATACTACATATGTTTACTATGTCCTAGTACTCCTGTCAGTAGTACAATACTACATATGTTTACTATGTTCTAGTACTTCTGTCAGTAGTACAATACTACATATGTTTACTATGTTCTAGTACTCCTGTCAGTAGTACAATACTAGAACATAAATCATGGATAGTAGAAGGTTGTGGACATAAACACACAAGTTGGTCATCGTTTGTCCCAAAGTAGTGTTTGTTGTCTCTCATCATGTCTGCCATGATTAGTAGTCTTGTTGTTGTTGAAGGGGAAGTGAACGTTTGCTACTATACTTAAAATGATCACAATATGTGAATATTACATGTTATTATGAATGTTACTAGATACTACATATATACTTGCAGTGTGTGTATATACGGATATGTGAATATTACATGTTATTATGAATGTTACTAGATACTACATATATACTTACAGTGTGTATTTAAAAATATGTGAATATTACATGTTATTATGAATGTTACTTGATACTACATATATACTTGCAGTGTGTATATAAAATATGTGAATATTACATGTTATTATAAATGTTACTAGATAATACATGTAAACTTAGTGTGTATATAAAATATGTAAATAATACATGTTATTGTGAATGTTACTAGATATTACATATAACCTTACAGTGTGAATACAAATTATGCAAATATTACATGTTATTATGAATGTTACTAGATACTACATACAAACTAACAGTGTGTATATAAAATATGTAAATAATACATGTTATTGTGAATGTTACTAAATACTACATATAAACTTACAGTGTGAATACAAATTATGCAAATATTACATGTTATTATGAATGTTACTATAAACTACATACAAACTAACAGTGTGTATATAAATTATGTAAATAATACATGTTATTGTGAATGTTACTAAATACTACATATAAACTTACAGTGTGTATATAAATTATGCAACTTTTACATGTTATTATGAATGTTACTAGATGCTACATATAAACTTACAGTGCATAAATAAAACCTTGATGGAGGTTTGTGGATGTTTTTAAGAGCACTTTATAGGCGAAATAGAGTGTTTCTCATTACCTCCATTGTTAGCTGACTCTTGCTAGTGGTTATTTATGATATAGAATGCGTAACAAAAAAACATATGTGTTCTTGTTTTAAGTAAGGATTGTGAATGACAAGTCTTTGCTGCTTCCAGAACATCTCTGAGGGACACTCATGGTTGGAACTTGCAACCTTTATTGTGCCGTCACAGGATGGAGGTCTTTAGGAGGGTGTTGTTGACGACGTGACGTTACAAAGTCAGGTGTTTGTGTTGCCATCAAGTGTCCATTTTGTTTGTTGTGTCTTCTTCATGGTCAAGGACACGCTCAGAAGGACAATGAACTCTAATCAGTCGTCATGTGGGACTTGACAGGATGATGACCTTGGGGCAGGGCTGACAACTCTATCACCATATTGCAATTTTTCCTACACTTTGAACCCTGCGGCTTATAAAACTTATTTGCTGACGGCCATAATGCAAAAAGTAAAAAAAAAACAAGCTAACGTACTAAAAAGGTGTGTTATTGTTGGTGCTATTGTGCCATCTTTTGGAAAAGTTCACTCCTTCCATTGAATGCCTTCAACCGGAAGTAGAAGAGCCGTTCTGCCTTATAGCCGTCCATAGCGTTTCTACTCGTATGGAGTCTTCATGCATCACTCCAAGCAACGTTTGTAAGTTTTACAATATAACTACAACAATTCTTACTTACTAAAGCGTCCCATGTGTGATGTCTGTAGGTGTGTTTTCATGCATATTTGTACCTGCTATCGTGGTGTAATCAAGCTAGCGTCGTTAGCATTAGCTAATATGCTAACATGTTTGTGTGTTAGTGTTATTAACTTACATTCTTTTTGTAGTGTTTCACTTTCACAAATTCCTCAGTAAATTGTGCAGCTAGTGGGTCCGTGACGATGGCTTCTGTTTTGTTTGATCAGCCGTTTTACCGTCCTTTTTACAGACATTGTTGGGAAACAATTAAGGAATGTAGATAAACATTTACAGAATATTTCTGTGCAAATAACTCACTTCACAACATATACGTCTGTGACTTATAGTCCGGTGCGACTTATATATGGAAAATATAAACATTTAGTGGGTGTGGCTTATATAACAGTGCGCTCTATAGTCCAGAAAACACATTATGTGTTTTATATCGGTCGATATATCGATAATTATTGATATTTTTTATGACCTATGAAAAATAAGTAGCAGGACATAAATGTAACTTCCTGTGATTGTAATCCCTCAGCTATCAAGGCAGAAAGGAAATGTCAACACAAACATGAAAACACTCCAACAATGTCAACAAAATAGTCAAATCACATTGAAGACTTAACAATAAGCTCTTAAAATGAAGGAATTTGTAAGGAATGGTTCATAAAGTGTAAGAAAATAGTGTGAAAATGTAAACACATGAGAAGAAGTATTTTCTGCAGGTTTCGTGGCAGGAAATAACGTCTGTGTAACATTGTTTTGCCCTGTTATTCTTATTTAACACGCTTTCTACTCGGCGTTTTTTAACAACTTTCACCATCGGGAATCCCCCCCGCTGTGTTCTGGGTCACAGCCGCTCCTCACAACTCACCATATGGTGCAGCAGCTGAAGCTAGCGTGCTAATATTCAGCATCATATGTTTTGCAACAGGGAGAAGACGTTTCCGCTCTGTGCTTGCAGCTTTAGTGGATAAACAATCAAAACTGATAGAGTAAACAAGTAAAGCATCTCAGAGCTTTGACGGCTTTTGTTGGAATGTTGTCTATCATTCACAATCCTTATGTAAGACAAGGACACAATGCATTCTATATCATGAATTAACTCTAGCAGGAGTCAGCTAACAGTGGAGGTAATAGGAGTCGCTCTATTCCGCTTATAAAGTGCTCTGAAAACATCCAAAAATCTCCATCAAGGTCTTATATATGCGCCGTAAGTATATATGTAGTATCTAGTAACATTCATAATAACATGTACTATTTACATGTTGTAAGTATATATGTAATGTAGTAACATTCATAATAACATGTAATATATACATGATGTAAGTATATATGTCATGTAGTAACATTCATAATAACATGTAATATACACATGATGTAAGTATATATGTCATGTAGTAACATTCATAATAACATGTAATATATACATGATGTAAGTATATATGTCATGTAGTAACATTCATAATAACATGTCATATATACATGATGTAAGTATATATGTCATGTAGTAACATTCATAATAACATGTAATATATACATGATGTAAGTATATATGTCATGTAGTAACATTCATAATAACATGTAATATTTACATATTTTTATCATACTGTAAGTATATATGTAGTATCTAGTAACATTCATAATAACATACAATTTAAATATTTTCATCATACTGTAATTATATATGTAGTAACTAGTAACATGCATAATAACATGTCATATTTACATATTTTCATCATACTGCAATTATATTTGTAGTAACTAGTAACATTCATAATAACATGTAATATTTACATATTGTCATCATTTTAAGCATACAGCTGTGAATTAATTTCACAAAACGTTATGTATTTCCCTTCCACAACAACAAGACTACTAATCAGGGCAGACTTGATGAGAGACAGCAGAGACTACTTTGGGACAAACGATGATCCAGAAACTTCTTTTTTTGAGCCTGAATATAATGAGGATGATCTACAAGTTTTAGAAACTGCGTGCTAGACAGATGCAGCTTTAGTCAAACACTAAGCATCATGTAGCAGTATTGCTAAGTGCTAAACACGATATAAAAACATAGTCAAACAATCACTTACTGTACAATCTCTGCTCTCACTGGGATAAAGACTGATGGGATGGTTGTATCTTCCCCTTTACATCAACAATTCATCCGAATCCTCTTTTCGTGTTTTTATTGCCATCTCCGGGTCTAAGTTGGATGTCAAAGTGTACCAACTTGTGGGTTTATGTCCACAACCTTCTACTATCCATGATTTATCATCTAGAATTAACTCAATGTAGCAGCATAAGCTCGTTAGCTCTCTGGGATCATGGCACTAAAAAAGTAGTTCCTCTGCATCAGCGCTAATGATAACAATATCACTAATACTTGTTAATATTCAGATCACCACGTTTAATTGGAGTATTGCTGGCACTTTTTGGGTGTTTTTATGCGTACAATAGTGTCGTTCTATTAGCCGCATTTTTAGCCCCCTCCTACTAGCCATATTTTACCATTTAGAATGCAAAAACAAATAAAACCATGCATGTTCCTGTCTTACCTAATGCTAGGTTCACACCATCGGCGCTTTAAAGCGGCATGCAACGCGGCGTTAAAGCATAACAAAGCGTGATTAAAGCGTGAGGGTCCTAATGGATGGTGGGAAAGCTTGTAGTGCGGCAAGTTCGCCAAAAAATTTTAAACGGTTTAAAAAAATTCGGCGCTCTGTCAAGAATGGAATAAAACGCCGAGAGCGTATCAAAGCATGACAAAGCTCAGCAAAACTTGACTAAAAGCGTAGGAAAGCTTAACAGATCTTGGTTCAAAGCGCGGACCCCAGTCTACAACTACAAATAGGAAGTGACTGTCATATTGACTAGTGACATTGAAACTTGATGTAAAACCAACACAGGATTACAAATCCATTCTCTTTTGCATCATTGCCTTTTTTATACCATGATCATTGTTTCTGTACTTCTGCTGTTTGATGTTGCAGTTTGACATTACAGTCTTATCATTTTTCTGTATGAAAATGTTAATAATAAAGAGAATACGTTACGTTTTATAAAAGAAATGCCTTTAATTCATTTCAACTAGCATAAGAAATGAAAGATAGATATTTATTAAGATGACAAAAATAAAAGAAATGAAGATATAAAACATAAAATAACGGGAAAAAAAGAGAAATTGAAAACATAAATGAATATAAAAAATGGGTGGATAATTGCCTTTTATTATTTTCAACTAGCATAAGAAATGAAAGATAGATATTTATTAAGATGACAAAAATAAAATAAATGAAGATATAAAACATAAAATAACGGGAAAAAAAAGAGAAATTGAAAAAATAAATGAATATAAAAAATGGGTGGATAAAACAAATGCCTTTTAATATTTTCAACTAGCATGAAAGATAGATATTTATTAAAATGACAAAAATAAAAGAAATGAAGATATAAAACATAATATAACGGAAAAAAAAGAGAAATTGAAAAAATAAATGAATATAAAAAATGGGTGGATAATTGCCTTTTATTATTTTCAACTAGCATAAGAAATGAAAGATAGATATTTATTAAGATGACAAAAATAAAATAAATGAAGATATAAAACATAAAATAACGAAAAAAAAAGAGAAATTGAAAAAATAAATGAATATAAAAAATGGTTGGATAAAACAAATGCCTTTTAATATTTTCAACTAGCATGAAAGATAGATATTTATTAAGATGACAAAAATAAAAGAAATGAAGATATAAAACATAATATAACGGAAAAAAAAGAGAAATTGAAAAAATAAATGAATATAAAAAATGGGTGGATAATTGCCTTTTATTATTTTCAACTAGCATAAGAAATGAAAGATAGATATTTATTAAGATGACAAAAATAAAATAAATGAAGATATAAAACATAAAATAACAGAAAAAAAAGAGAAATTGAAAAAATAAATGAATATAAAAAATGGGTGGATAAAACAAATGCCTTTTAATATTTTCAACTAGCATGAAAGATAGATATTTATTAAGATGACAAAAATAAAAGAAATGAAGATATAAAACATAATATAACATAAAAAAAGAGAAATTGAAAAAATAAATGAATATAAAAAATGGGTGGATAATTGCCTTTTATTATTTTCAACTAGCATAAGAAATGAAAGATAGATATTTATTAAGATGACAAAAATAAAATAAATGAAGATATAAAACATAAAATAACGGAAAAAAAAGAGAAATTAAAAAAATAAATGAATATAAAAAATGGGTGGATAAAACAAATGCCTTTTAATATTTTCAACTAGCATGAAAGATAGATATTTATTAAGATGACAAAAATAAAAGAAATGAAGATATAAAACATAATATAACGGAAAAAAAAGAGAAATTGAAAAAATAAATGAATATAAAAAATAGGTGGATAATTGCCTTTTATTATTTTCAACTAGCATAAGAAATGAAAGATAGATATTTATTAAGATGACAAAAATAAAATAAATGAAGATATAAAACATAAAATAACGAAAAAAAAAGAGAAATTGAAAAAATAAATGAATATAAAAAATGGGTGGATAAAACAAATGCCTTTTAATATTTTCAACTAGCATGAAAGATAGATATTTATTAAGATGACAAAAATAAAAGAAATGAAGATATAAAACATAATATAACGGGAAAAAAAGAGAACTTGAAAAAATAAATGAATATAAAAAATGTGTGGAAAAACAGTATACTGAGTTTTTCACATTTGTTTCTTATTTTTGTTGTAACAATGCACAACAGAGCTTGACAATCGTGTCAGAGCCTGATTTAAAGTGTCAGGATCGCATCAAAGCGTAATAAAGTTCAATAAAGCGTAATAAAACGTATCAAAACGTGATTTAAAGCGTATCAAAAAGGGATCAAAGCGCGAGGAACGGTAAGAAAGCGGCAACTAATTCGTATCAGTGCGTATCAGAGCGTATCAGAGTGTATCAAAGCATAACGTTACTTCAGAGAGCGGGATATTCGTGGAAAAATGGACAAAAATGACGGCGCTTTGCTCGCCGCTTGAAAGCGTGGCAAGTGCCGTTGGTGTGAACCAGGCATAAGGATTGTGTATGATAGGAAACGTTCAAACAAAAGCCCTTTAAAAAAAAAAGAAATTAACTGCATATCAGCGTAACACATCATACCTTCAAAATAAAAGCACGCCAGTAAAAAATCAAAATCAAATGTGTACTAAAACTGACTATTTTAAAGGCATTTTAGGCTGCAAGCATCACAAAAAAAGCCCACAACATGTTTAATATTCCGAGTTAAAGAGCGCAGTTGAGATAAAGTCGTAATTACTTGGTGCTAGGACCTTTAAATGAGGTCAGCCGGCTGCATATTTGGATGCAATAACACCGCGTGTTCCATCTCCTGTCTCTCTTGCCGGCCCAAAGCCAAGGAAAAAGCCATGAAATATGAAATATCCATCAACGCTGTAAGATGAACACGTCCGTAAAGAGTTTGTGAGTGTTGGTAAATAAACGTCAGTGACAGGAAGTCAGTCCGAGCACAAAGGTAAATATTATTATACTGCATGTCGGGGGGGAAATAGCCTTTTTTATTTTCCGCTGACTCAGCAGGGAAATCTCCAGGTCAAAGACACGAGCTGTACACAAAGTACACATACAATACTTTCTTATGACAATATAATACGCATTTTTAAAGGTTTGTATAGAATATGTCTATTTATTTTGTGTAAAGTCATGTTTATTTTGAAGGACAACTTTGCTGCTCTATAGAGAGCAAGGCAGTACAGGAAGTGGACCGTCATGAAGTAGAAAACATTGTTTTTAACACTGCAATGTACATCACAATACTGCAATACTGTGTGTATTGTCATGTCCTTGTCAGTAGTCAGCAACTGACGACTATTTTGATGGTCAATTAGTCATCGATTAGTCGACTTGACAGATTATGAAACATAAACAAGGCCTTCTACTTTTTTTTTTTTTTTTTTTTTTTTTTAATAATGTCCTGCCCAGCTTCTCGGGCAACTCATATAGCAGATGTAGATGATCATATAGTAGATGTAGATGATCATATAGAAGCCCAGCCCACAGCCACCCCACCCAAGCCGGCCGCCACAGGACCACTCAGCACGGGGCCACGGGAACCACCCACCCCACCCGCATGGACCCCAACGATGGAGATGGAACAACCAGCAACCGCCCCGCCGAGTCCCCCCCCTGAGGTAGGGGAAATAAATAAATAAATACATAATAATAATAATAATAATAAGAATAATAATAATATTAATAAGATATATTAAAAAATAAGAATAAATAAATAATTAAATCTATTTATAAAAAAATAAATAAAAAAAATAAAAAAAAAGAATTAAAAGAAGATCACAGACATGCTGACACACAAGGTCGCTACCCCAACAACTGGCCGACTCGCAGCACCCCGGAAAACCCTGCAGCACCAAGCTACCACAGTAGACGCAGGGACCCGGAAGGGATGGACGGTGGGACCCAGGAGCTCCAGACACGCAGTCCGGATGCAGTAGCCTGAGGCGCCGACCCCCATCCGACAGGCAGGCCCAGAACGTACCCCCAGAAATATACATACATATATATATATATACATACACATAAACATACACATGTACACATACACACATACACATGCATACACATACACATATTTACATACATACATACACACACACACATACATATACACAGTTTGTCAGCCCCGACAACCACCACGCGCGCGCGCTGCCACCAGTCACAACATCAGCCACCCCCCTGCACCAGACCCAGCAGCCACGGGCGCCCACACCACAAACAAACGGCAGCAGAAACAGCAGCCACAACACCCCCAGACAGCCAGCACCACCCAATCAAATCAAAGCGATAAAAAAAAAACGCGACCGGCAACCACACGCCAACAGGATCACAGAGACCAGCCAGCGCCAGCCCGCCAGCAAGCCCAAACGCCAACACGCAAACAAGAGACACCAACACCCCCCCCCCCCCCCACCAAAAGACCCCACCACCCCAACCCAAACCCGCACAAACACACCACCGCCCAAACAACCGAGACACAGTATCCAGACCAGACACGGGCGACGCGCCGCCACCACATCAAGTCGCCGACAGAGACCCCACAGCGCAAGGTCGGGCCACACGGGCACGGACCCCAGCCAACAGGAAGCGAGACCCGCGCGACGCCACACACAAATAAATAATAAGATTAAACAAAAAATAATAATAATTAAAAAATAATACTAATAATAATAAAATGAAATACAAATTAAATTAAATTAAAAATAACAAATACAAATAATTAAATAAAATAAAGTAAGTAAATAATTAAAATTATTTAAAAAAAATATTTAAAAAAATAAATAAAAGA
>NC_084749.1:48877656-48882656 GCF_033978785.1 Entelurus aequoreus | reverse complement strand
ATTGACATTCCTATGTGATACCATGTTCTGTATGGACGTCATGGACATTGACATTACTATGTAATACCATGTTCTGTATGGACGTCATGGACATTGACATTACTATGTAATACCATGTTCTGTATGGACGTCATGGACATTGACATTCCTATGTAATACCATGTTCTGTATGGACGTCATGGACATTGACATTCCTATGTAATACCATGTTCTGTATGGACGTCATGGACATTGACATTCCTATGTGATACCATGTTCTGTATGGACGTCATGGACATTGACATTCCTATGTAATACCATGTTCTGTATGGACGTCATGGACGGCTTGTGTGGAGCAGGACTGTAAATAGATTGGTGGGCTGCAATTGGGTATTCTGCAAAGCACCAGCTCAGGGTTTTCCATAATGAGCCTTACTTTGAATATTCATGACTTTGGCCTTTGCTCAGACCTCAGTGGGAACGGACCGATGTGTCGTTCAGGCTCCCTTCGCCACGTGGGAGAAACAAGTGCTTCCATGTGGCAGCTGACCACACAGCTAACGGTAACCATGGATACGCATCATGGGTCTGCACCAGGGAGGTACAAATAACTAAATAGTGTGTGTCCGGTCCATACCAAGTAGAAACCGGGTGCAGACCGCCATGTTTAAAATGTGGATGTTGTGGGTACTTCCTGTTGTCACCATGGAAACACTCATTTACTGCGCCAAAATGCGTCCGTTCTCCCTTTTCTGTCTACACACTGTGTCTGCTTGTAAGTACTCTGTGTGTGTGTGCTGCCGAACATGCTCCTCTGCTCGTAAAACCAGCAATGTGACGGGTTAGGGTAAGGGGGGAGGAGGGGAGTGCATTGTCCGTCTACAACCCGTCAAGGTGACTGTTAGGGTTAGCGGTTAGAGTTAGGGTTAGAGTTTAGGGTTAGGGTTGGGGTTGGGGTTGGGGTTAGGGTTGGGGTTAGAGGTTAGTTAGAGAGTTAGAGTTAGTGTTAGAAGTTAGGGGTTAGAGGTTAGGGTTAGGTTTAGAGGTTAGAGTTAGGGTTAGAGGTTAGGGTTAGGGTTAGGGTTAGAGGTTAGGGTTAGGGTTAGGGTTAGGGTTAGGGTGGGGTTGGGGTTAGGGTTAGGGTTGGGGTTAGAGGTTAGTTAGAGTCAGGATTAGGGTTAAGGTTAGAGGTTAGTTAGAGAGTTAGGTTTAGGGTTAAGGTTAGAGAGAGTTAGAGAGTTAGGGTTAGAAGTTAGAGGTTAGAGTTTAGGGTTAGGTTTAGAGGTTAGAGTTAGGGCTAGAGGTTATGGTTAGAGTTTAGGGTTAGGGTTGAGGTTAGAGGTTAGTTAGAGTCAGGATTAGGGTTAAGGTTAGAGGTTAGTTAGAGAGTTAGGTTTAGGGTTAAGGTTAGAGAGAGTTAGAGGTTAGAGGTTAGAGTTATAGTTAAAGGTTAGAGTTAGGGTTAGAGTTTAGGGTTAGGGTGGGGTTGGGGTTAGGGTTGGGGTTAGAGGTTAGTTAGAGAGTTAGGTTTAGGGTTAAGGTTAGTGTTAGAAGTTAGAGGTTAGAGGTTAGGGTTAGGTTTAGAGGTTAGAGTTAGGGTTAGAGGTTAGGGTTAGAGTTTAGGGTTAGGGTTAGGGTGGGGTTGGGGTTAGGGTTAGGGTTGGGGTTAGAGGTTAGGTAGAGTCAGGATTAGGGTTAAGGTTAGAGGTTAGTTAGAGAGTTCGGTTTAGGGTTAAGGTTAGAGAGAGTTAGAGAGTTAGGGTTAGAAGTTAGAGGTTAGAGTTTACGGTTAGGTTTAGAGGTTAGAGTTAGGGTTAGAGTTAGGGTTAGAGTTTAGGGTTAGGGTGGGGTTAGGGTTTGGGTTGAGGTTAGAGGTTAGTTAGAGTCAGGATTAGGGTTAAGGTTAGAGGTTAGTTAGAGAGTTAGGTTTAGGGTTAAGGTTAGAGAGAGTTAGAGGTTAGACGTTAGAGTTATAGTTAAAGGTTAGAGTTAGGGTCAGAGGTTAGTTAGAGAGTTAGGTTTAGGGTTAAGGTTAGTGTTAGAAGTTAGAGGTTAGAGGTTAGGGTTAGGTTTAGAGGTTAGAGTTAGGGTTAGAGGTTAGGGTTAGAGTTTAGGGTTAGGGTTAGGGTGGGGTTGGGGTTAGGGTTAGGGTTGGGGTTAGAGGTTAGGTAGAGTCAGGATTAGGGTTAAGGTTAGAGGTTAGTTAGAGAGTTCGGTTTAGGGTTAAGGTTAGAGAGAGTTAGAGAGTTAGAGTTAGGGTTAGAAGTTAGAGGTTAGAGTTTACGGTTAGGTTTAGAGGTTAGAGTTAGGGTTAGAGGTTAGGGTTAGAGTTTAGGGTTAGGGTGGGGTTAGGGTTTGGGTTGAGGTTAGAGGTTAGTTAGAGTCAGGATTAGGGTTAAGGTTAGAGGTTAGTTAGAGAGTTAGGTTTAGGGTTAAGGTTAGAGAGAGTTAGAGGTTAGACGTTAGAGTTATAGTTAAAGGTTAGAGTTAGGGTCAGAGGTTAGGGTTAGAGTTTAGGGTTAGGGTGGGGTTGGGGTTAGGGTTGGGGTTAGAGGTTAGTTAGAGAGTTAGGTTTAGGGTTAAGGTTAGTGTTAGAAGTTAGAGGTTAGAGGTTAAGGTTAGGTTTAGAGGTTAGAGTTAGGGTTAGAGGTTAGGGTTAGAGTTTAGGGTTAGGGTTAGGGTGGGGTTAGGGTTAGGGTTGGGGTTAGAGGTTAGTTAGAGTCAGGATTAGGGTTAAGGTTAGAGGTTAGTTAGAGAGTTAGGTTTAGGGTTAAGGTTAGAGAGAGTTAGAGAGTTAGAGTTAGGGTTAGAAGTTAGAGGTTAGAGTTTAGGGTTAGGTTTAGAGGTTAGAGTTAGGGTTAGAGGTTAGGGTTAGAGTTTAGGGTTAGGGTGGGGTTAGGGTTAGGGTTGAGGTTAGAGGTTAGTTAGAGTCAGGATTAGGGTTAAGGTTAGAGGTTAGTTAGAGAGTTAGGTTTAGGGTTAAGGTTAGAGAGAGCTAGAGGTTAGAGGTTAGAGTTATAGTTAAAGGTTAGAGTTAGGGTCAGGGGTTAGGGTTAGAGTTTAGGGTTAGGGTGGGGTTGGGGTTAGGGTTGGGGTTAGAGGTTAGTTAGAGAGTTAGGTTTAGGGTTAAGGTTAGTGTTAGAAGTTAGAAGTTAGAGGTTAGAGGTTAGGGTTAGGTGTAGAGGTTAGAGTTAGGGTTAGAGGTTAGGGTTAGAGTTTAGGGTTAGGGTTAGGGTTAGGGTGGGGTTGGGGTTAGGGTTAGGGTTGGGGTTAGAGGTTAGTTAGAGTCAGGATTAGGGTTAAGGTTAGAGGTTAGTTAGAGAGTTAGGTTTAGGGTTAAGGTTAGAGAGAGTTAGAGTTAGGGTTAGAATTTAGAGGTTAGAGTTTAGGGTTAGGTTTAGAGGTTAGAGTTAGGGTTAGAGGTTAGGGTTAGAGTTTAGGGTTAGGGTGGGGTTAGGGTTAGGGTTGAGGTTAGAGGTTAGTTAGAGTCAGGATTAGGGTTAAGGTTAGAGGTTAGTTAGAGAGTTAGGTTTAGGGTTAAGGTTAGAGAGAGTTAGAGGTTAGAGGTTAGAGTTATAGTTAAAGGTTAGAGTTAGGGTCAGAGGTTAGGGTTAGAGTTCAGGGTTAGGGTGGGGTTGGGGTTAGGGTTGGGGTTAGAGGTTAGTTAGAGAGTTAGGTTTAGGGTTAAGGTTAGTGAGAGTTAGATAGTTAGGGTTAGGGTTAGAAGTTAGAGGTTAGAGTTTAGGGTTAGGTTTAGAGGTTAGAGTTAGGGTTAGAGGTTAGGGTTAGAGTTTAGGGTTAGGGTGGGGTTAGGGTTGGGGTTAGAGGTTGGTTAGAGTTAGGATTAGGGTTAAGGTTAGAGAGAGTTAGAGAGTTGGAGTTAGGGTTAGAAGTTTGAGGTTAGCGGTTAGGGGTTAGAGTTAGGGTTAGAGGTTAGGGTTAGAGTTTAGGGTTAGGGTGGGGTTAGGGTTAGGGTTGGGGTTGAGGTTAGAGGTTAGTTAGAGTTAGGATTAGGGTTAAGGTTAGAGAGAGTTAGGGTTAGGGTTTGAGGTTTGGTTTAGAGGGTTAGGGTTAGGGTTGGAGTTTAGGGTTAGGTTTAGGGTTAGAGTTAGAGGTTAGGGTTAGAGTTAGGTTTAGAGGTTAAGGTTAAGATTAGAGGGATAGAGGTTAGGGTAAGAGGGTTAGGGTTAGGGTTTGAGTTTGAGGTGAGGGTTTGGGTTGGTTAGAGGTCAAATGTTTGAAAAAAAAAGGGTTGGGGGGAGAACCGGTACTTTTTAGAGGCGGTATAGTACCGAATATTATTCATTAGTATCGGGGTACTACACTAGTAGTGGTATACCGTAGAACCCTAATTGAAATAGTAATGTCTGTTACAGTCGGCTTCCTGCGGAGAGTCATTACTTCCATGAACCAATCTGTCATTGTTTACATTTGCCGATTCACAAGTCAACCTCGGTCCTTTCAAAGTAAAAGCTTTGAGGAACAGAAGTCTCATTAGCGGTGTGGCTTACAGCTGGCTTATATTCCATACGCTTTACAGTCATGGCACACCATTTAATGAGCTGGGGTCAAGTGCAGACCGCAACTCTCCCCAATAGTTTGAGTTTATTCCGATGTTTCCTGAGCCCGTGGATGATGTGGAGCAAGGTAGGATCTGTAGGACTGGAATGAAGTCAGCAAATATTGTGCGGACATCTCTTATTTCCAATTACACCCAAAGGCGGCGTAGTTATTGGAAGGCAGGGAGTGCGCCTGGCGAGGTCTGTCAGACTTCAGGGAGGAGCTGAAGAACAATTGTGATTGAAGGTGGTGTGGTCGCAGGGTCTGGATCAGCTGGCTCCTCCCACCCGGGCTGGATGAGGGACATTAGAGGCACCTGGCTCGTCCCACCCGGGCTGGATGAGGGACATTAGAGGCATCTGGCTCGTCCCACCCGGGCTGGATGAGGGACATTAGTGGCACCTGGCTCCTCCCACCCAGGCTGGATGAGGGACATTAGAGGCACCTGGCTCCTCCCACCC
>NC_084749.1:48859964-48874964 GCF_033978785.1 Entelurus aequoreus | reverse complement strand
AAATACTGTATTTTTTTTTTTGCTGCCTCTAAAGTTGTGTTAAGTGTCATTTACACAATCACACTTTAACGTGACACTTACACTACCGTTCAAAAGTTTGGGGTCACCCAAACAATTTTGTGGAATAGTCTTCATTTCTAAGAACAAGAATAGACTGTCTCGTTTCAGATGAAAGTTCTCTTTTTCGGGCCATTTTGAGCGTTTAATTGACCCCACAAATGTGATGCTCCAGAAACTCAATCTGCTGAAAGGAAGGTCAGTTTTGTAGCTTCTGTAACGAGCTAAACTGTTTTCAGATGTGTGAACATGATTGCACAAGGGTTTTCTAATCATCAATTAGCCTTCTGAGCCAATGAGCAAACACATTGTACCATTAGAACACTGGAGTGATAGTTGCTGGAAATGGGCCTCTATACACCTATGCAGATATTGCACCAAAAACCACACATTTGCAGCTAGAATAGTCATTTACCACATTAGCAATGTATAGAGTGTATTTCTTTAAAGTTAAGACTAGTTTAAAGTAATCTTCATTGAAAAATAAGGACATTTCAATGTGACCCCAAACTTTTGAACGGTGGTGTAGTACCACGGGTGTCTTGATATCGGTCCGAGATCAGCAAAGAGTGCTTTATAATACTGGCTTTCAACTAAAATAGGCTACAAGTGAAATTAGTCAGAGAACAATGGTAGTTATGAAAACACTAACACTAACCACATGACAGATTTATGCTTTTGAAGAGGAGTGGTAAATTGTGTTTTACCAACACTCTGTGATCAAAATCATTCATTAAATTAAGGTCATCACGCAGGAAATTAAATGATGCGGACACATTTGTAACTGAATACTTTCAAATACATTTTTTGCCTTGGAAACTTTGTATCTGTAAGTAATATGCAACTATGATTATTGTTTATAATGACAATTGTTGTGTTTTAGACTGCAATATAGTTCAATTAAGGACACTTATCATGCATGTCTAGCTTGTGTGCTATAGTGTGATTAACTGTTGTGTAGCTGCTTCTAGTAAGTAGCCTGTTGCTTACCATGTTTACCTTTTGTTAATGATTTCACTAAAGTACAAGAAAAGATCAAACTTGTGTGCTTCTTCATTTGCTAACTGTCTGTCCAGTTTGTATCGGCACTTATATTGGAGATTACACATGCAAGCCGATATCGTCAGATACTTGTTTTTTTATCGGACCGATATACAATATCAATATTGGGTTGGGACACTCCTAATAATAATATGTTCTAATTCATGCATAATGCTGGAGATGTACTCAACCCTCCTATAGAGTAGTGACACATAATAACATCAAGCATCAAAACTTCATGTTTGCACAACTTCATGTTTGCACAACAATCGGAGTGCAGAAAGGATACAAAAATGTAATCATCCATGTATCTTTTCTTCAGGTTTTCTACGATGGCCTCCTCTGTGATCTTGGACAGCAGGACCATGTCGTCCACTCCACTTTGTTTGACATTTTGACTCTGCCAGTGGTATTTGGCCTAGATCATGCAATACACGCGCACACACACACACACACACACACACACACACACACACACACACACACACACACACACACACACACACACACACACACACACACACACACACACACACACACACACACACACACACACACACACACACACACACACAGAGGAAACGATGATAAATATTTAAAACATACTTTAAAAACATACTTTTTTCATGTTAGGGATTTTTCAGTGTAGAATTTTGAGTAAAAAAAAACATTTTCATGAATGTTAAAAAAAGGCATAAAATGTGGAAAAAGTGAAGCGCTGGGAATACTTTCTGGGTGCATGTGAACATACCATGAATTGATTAACGTGGACCCCGACTTAAACAAGTTGAAAAACTTATTCGGGTGTTTCCATTTAGTGGTTAATTGTACGGAATATGTACTGTACTGTGCAATCTACTAATAAAAGTCTCAATCAATCAATCAATCAAAAACGGGGGTTGGTCATCACATGGGCTATTTGTCGCCCTCATAGCTCGCCACAAGAGGGGGATGTTTCTCAAATTGGTGTATAGTAATCTACGGAATCCGAATCAGAGCTCACTTACTTACACACTTTTCTGGCGTAGGATGGCAACATTTTTGTGTTTTTCATGTCAAATAGTAAATATTCAGCTTTTCCGTATCTGTCTTCTAGGCTTTTACACAAAAAAACACTTGTTAATATTAAAAAGTATGAAGGGAAAGTTTAGATCAGTCAATTTGTGATACAGGTACCACTGGTGGTACACAGGCTCTTTCTAGTAGTATGCCAAATTATCATTAAATTACCGTATTTTCTGGACCATAGGGCGCACTGGATTATAAGGCGCACTGCCGATGAATGGTCTATGTTTAATCTTTTTTTTTCATATATTAGGCGCACCGGATTATAGGGCACATTAAAGGTGTCATATTATAATTTTTTTTTCTCTAAATTTAAAACACTTCCTTGTGGTCTACATAACATGTAATGGTGGTTCTTTGGTCAAAATGTTGCATATATGTTTTACAGATCATCTTCAAGCCGCTTTCTGACAGTCGCTTCCAGATGCGCCGTTTTGTGGGCGCTCTTATTTACTTGGCTCACTTTCGGCAGCGTCTTCTCCCCGTCATCTTTGATGTAGCGGTGTAGCGTGCAAGGACGGGAGTGGAAGAAGTGTCAAAAGATGGAGTTAACTGTTTTAATGACATTCAGACTTTACTTAAATCAATAATGGAGCAGCATCTCCTCATCTGGAAACAACAACACAAGAAATGTGTCCTGTGAAAAACCGTCCGACCGGAACTCTCTAATAACTAAAGTTCCTTGGGTGAATAATGTAAACTCACTACACCGGTATGTTTTAGCGCTTTCATGGTGAGTTTACTGACAGATATGAAATGGCAACAGTGGAGGATGAATGTCACATAACAAGAAGATAGAGAAAAAAAAAAAGCTTATCGACTATGGAGTCGGTACAGACTACAAAGGCGGACGCGCGCATTTTTTCAGGATTTATGCAGATCCCAAATACAGATCAGCAGGTACCAGAAGGCAAGAAAAGTTGCTTTTGCATTAAATTCGAAACAAAACGCCAGATAATATGTCTTACCTTATACACACACCATAATAATACTTGTATATTTAATGCGCCGACAATCCTTCAAGCGGTGCGGCTTCATAGCTTACCAAAGTCGTACCAAAACATTTTGATAGATTTTTGAGCGCCGTGTGTAGTGTTCTATACTTTTAATGGAACACTTAAAATGTTAGTGTTGTTTACTTGAGACATATTGCCATCATAGTGCAGCCTACATATATCTCTTATGTTGGACTGCCATCTACTGGTCACACTTATTACACCATGTACCAAATAAAATAGCTTCGAGGTGGGTAATAAGTTCAACCAAACTTATTCCTTACATTAGGCGCACCGGGTTATAAGGCGCACTGTCGAGTTTTGAGGAAAAAAAAGGATTTTAAAAGTGCGCCTTATAGTGCAGAAAATGAGGTAAATATTGAAATGTAGCAGTTTTTACCCCTATATTCAAACAGTGTTACTGTTCAAATTGTGTGTAATGTTACAATATACCTGCGATGAGGTGGCGACTTGTCCAGGGTGTACCCCGCCTTCCGCCCGAATGCAGCTGAGATAGGCTCCAGCACCCCCCGCGACCCCAAAAGGGACAAGCGGTAGAAAAATGGATGGATGGATGGGTTACAATATACTTGCTAAATACAACCTCTGCATTGTTTTTAATGAATACATAGGCCTACTATGACACTGTATTTTAAAGGCCTACTGAAACCAACTACTACCGACCACACAGTCTGATAGTTTATATATCAATGATGAAATCTTAACATTGCAACACATGCCAATACGGCCGGGTTAACTTATAAAGTGCAATTTTAAATTTCCCGGGAAATATCCGGCTGAAAATGTCTTGGTATGATGACGTTTGCGTGTGACGTCACGGATTGAACGGAAGTATTGGGACACCATTGTGTCCCAATACAAACAGCTCTGTTTTCATCGAAAAATTCCACAGTATTCTGGACATCTGTGTTGGTGAATCTTTTGGAATTTGTTTAATGAACAATGGAGACAGCAAAGAAGAAAGCTGTAGGTGGGATCGGTGTATTAGCGGCTGGCTACAGCAACACAACCAGGAGGACTTTGAGTTGGATAGCAGACGCGCTATCCGACGCTAGCCGCCGACCGCACCGATGATCGGGTGAAGTCCTTCGTCGCGCCGTCGATCGCTGGAACGCAGGTGAGCACGGGTGGTGATGAGCAGATGAGGGCTGGCGTAGGTGGAGAGCTAATGTTTTTAGCATAGCTCTGTCGAGGTCCCGTAGCTAAGTTAGCTTCAATGGCGTCGTTAGCAACAGCATTGCTAGGCTTCGTCAGGCTGGACAGCATTAACCGTGTGGTTACAGGTCCAGGGTTTGGTTCGGTGTCTCCTGATAGTAGAAGTAATAGTAGTATTGTTGATTTTCTGTCTATCCTTCCAGTCAGGGGCATGTTTCTTCTGTTTCTATCCGCAGTTAAGCACGATGCTATCACGTTAGCTCCGAAGCTAAAGTGCTTCACCGATGTATTGTCGTGGAGATAAAAGTCACTGTGAATGTCCATTTCGCGTTCTCGACTCTCATTTTCAAGAGGATATAGTATCCGAGGTGGTTTAAAATACAAATCCATGATCCACAATAGAAAAAGGAGAAAGTGTGGAATCCAATGAGCCTTTGTACCTAAGTTACGGTCAGAGCGAAAAAAGATACACCCTGGCGTCCTGCACTGCACTCTAATCCTTCACTCTCACTTTCCTCATCCACGAATCTTTCATCCTCGCTCAAATTAATGGGGTAATCGTCGCTTTCTCGGTCCGAATCGCTCTCGCTGCTGGTGTAAACATTGTACAGATGTGAGGAGCTCTTCAACCTGTGAAGTCACGCTACTTCCGGTACAGGCAAGGCTTTTTTATCAGCGACCAAAAGTTGCGAACTTTATCGTCAATGTTCTCTACTAAATCCTTTCAGCAAAAATATGGCAATATCGCAAAATTATCAAGTATGAAACATAGAATGGACCTGCTATCCCCGTTTAAATATGAAAATTTCATTTCAGTACGCCTGAAAGTCAGAAATTCCACTACAGCTGTTCTGTTGTTGTTGTTGTTGTTATTGTTGTTGTCTCTTTGTCTTATCCCCCTCTTGTCCCCGCAATTTCTCCCTCTGTCTTCGTTTTTTTCCTCTTTCTATCCTCTCCTGCTCCGGCCCACCTGCACCAAATAATAATATAAACCCATTTAATAAAGTCAAATACAAATAAGGCAACAAGAGAAGTATCCCACACTTCTCTTTTGTAAAGCAAATCTGTACAGCCGATATGGGCATCTACATCAACTATATGATTTGCCTGAGTAGCAGGACAGGACAAAAAAAACCAAAAAAACCAAAAAGCGTCACAGTTATTTAATTGCAATGGCTGTTCACCCTGTGTTTCAGTCCTCCTCCGACATAATGCTGGTATGTCCTTTTCGGCATAATCTGCACGTGACAAAAACTGGACCTATTCTACGTTATTTTAAAATGGCAACAGGACAAAGCAATAAACTTTTACCATCCCACAAAAAAAGCTGATGTTGACAATGTGGTAACATTTCAGGTACTTCAAAAATGACGAGGGAGGCATTGAAGACGATGGCTCACACATTTGCAAAACCTGCCAAAAGAAGGTTGCGGCTAAATACTCTACTACGTCCGATTCGGTGCACGCCAATGTAAAGGTATGACATAATAATGAAGAATGAGAAAGATTTAAAAAATTAAGAAATGTGTTGATAGGGAGGTAAATAAAAATGTGTCATATACTAACAGTAGCTTAGAGTTGTGTCAGTTCAGTGTAAACAAACAGCAACAGGTACTCCTGTCAAGGGCTTCTTCATTCAGAGATCATTTAATGTTAGAGATTGCTTTTTCCTGTCTGAATTGCATAAACTATAGGAATTGTAATATTGCAAGTGTAAAACATAGGGGTGTTACAAATTGTTTTAACAACGATTCAATTTGATTCAGAATTTTAGGTTTACTGTAACGATTCAGTGACAATGTTAGTTTATTTAGAACAATACGATCCGAAACGATTCAGTGAGTTGAAATCGATGCAGTCATTTTTTTGCAAAAAAAATCAAGCAGTGTGACTGTGAAATAAATAGTGCAGTGGTTCTTAACCTAGGTTCGATCAAACCCTAGGGGTTCGGTGAGTCGGGGTCAGGGGTTTGGCGGAGGTCAAAACACACCCGACTCATTGTGTAAATAAAAACTTCTCCCTATCGGCGTATTACGGATACGGCAACAGCAGAAGTCACACTGATTTGCAGGTGTGTAATTTGTTGTGAGTTTATGCACTGTGTTGGTTTTGCTGTTTGAACAAGGTGATGTTCATGGACGGTTCATTTTGTGCACCAGTATAAAAACATGGTAACACTTTAGTATGGGGAACATATTCATCATTAAATAGTTGCTTATTAACATGCAAATTAGTAACATATTGGCTCTTAACTAATCATTATTAAGTACTTATTAATGCCTTATTCGGCATGGCCTTATTATAACCCTAACCCTCTAACCCTGGCCCTAACCCTAACCCTAACCCTAACCAAATAACTCTAAATTAAGTCTTTGTCACTTAGAATATGTTCCCCATACTAAAGTGTTAACAAAAACATATAACTTTGTCTTGAATTTGAAAAAATTTTTTTTTTTATTTTTCACTAAAGAAGGGTTCGGTGAATGTGCATATGAAACTGGTGGGGTTCGGTACCTCCAACAAGGTTAAGAACCACTGAAATAGTGTATCCCGGACACTGCATGTGAAGTTTCCAAAATTCCTGTTATTTCTTGTAAGGGAATTATGTATAAATGAATTATGGATACAAACAAATAAGTACACAACAATTAATGGCCAATGCATTCACATCTTCCATCCATCCATTTCCTACCGCTTGTCCCTCTCGGGGTCACGGGGTGGCTGGACCCTACCCCAGCTGCATTCGGGCGGAAGGCGGGGTACACCCTGGACAAGTCGCCACCTCATCGCAGGGCCAACACAGATAGACAGACAACATTCACACTCACGTTCACACACTAGGGCCAATTTAGTGTTGCCAATCAACCTATCCCCAGGTGCATGTTTTCATTATATTGAAATAAAGTGCAACCAACACTTTAGGTTGAATTAACAATAGGAAACATTTTCTGCTCACATTTTCAATATTCAAAAAATGTTCAATAAAAGTACAGTAACCAACATTTTACCAGTAGATTGACCTGCTCCTTCTGCTTTTGTTTTTCTACATAAAAATAATACACGATTAATATAAAAAATAAAGTGCGACCAAGATCTCTTCAGGTTAAATTAGCAGTAGATTTACCCGAGAAATTAAATGTGACCAAATATTTTCGGAATAAATGAGCGGTGGTTTGATCTGCTACTACTCTAATCTTAATAAACACAAAACAACAAAGATGTAACGGAAGTGACAGCAGACAAATTTCAGCGACACGCAGACCAAATGGCCGAGGGTGTAATGAACGAAGTTGGAAAAGTAAGCAAAGTGTGACCACTTTTTCAGTCATAAATAAAATGTTTTCACTTTTTATGAAGTTTGAATATACTGTTAGTGTTGATTACACGGTTTTTAACTTTCCATCTCAAGCTGGTCCGTCAACGAACTTGCTCCGCTGCCTCTTCCGTTTTGTCCGTCGCATCCTTTGTGGTTTAAAGTTAAGTTGTGGCTTTATATTATTGTGTTGTGTCGTTTGTATTTGTTGTGGCTTTAACAACTGTGCTGTAGCAAAAGTTTTCATGTTGTAATTAGTGGCGTTTGCATTTGTTCTGACCTTTCTCGGCCACCATAGGTATACCGCCATTTTTGTTTTGATGACGCCACAGACGGGCAAACAGACTTAACATTGAACTTTTAAGTGCTAAACTTCATATAAAGTCTGCCGTTCTTAAATCCAATGTTTTTTCTTTTTCTTGTACCGATAAAATCGATCGACTTCCTTTTAAATCGATGTTGGATCAATTCATACTTGCCAACCCTTCCGATTTTCCCGGGAGACTCCCGAATTTCAGTGCCCCTCCCGAAAATCTACCATTCTCCCGAATTTCTCCCGATTTTCACGCGGACAACAATATTGAGGGCGTGCCGTGATGGCACTGCCTTTAGCGTCCTCTACAACCTGTCGTCACGTCCGCTTTTTCACCATACTAACAGCGTGCCGGCCCAGTCACATGTTGTATGCAGCTTCTGCAGACACACGTAAGTAACTGCAAGACATACTTGATCAACAGCCATACAGGTCACACTGAGGGTGGACGTATAAACAACTTTAACACTGTTACAAATATGCGCCACTCTGTGAACCCACACCAAACAAGAATGACAAACACATTTCGGGAGAACATCTGCACCGTAACACAACATAAACACAACAGAACAAATACCCAGAACCCCTTGCAGCCCTAACTCTTCCGGGCTACAATATACACCCCCGCTACCACCAAACCCCGCCCCGTCCACCTCAACCCCCCAATCTCCCGAATTCAGAGGTCTCAAGGTTGGCAAGTATGATCAATATACTTGAAATGTATTTCTATCGATTAGTCGTTGCACCCCTAGTAAAACAATAACATGAGGAGATTGTACAACAACAGCACTATACCATGGGAGCTAATTATGTGCATTCCAGTTATGATCAACACAGCATAAAATAGCTGATTAAAAATAAATACATAGGCATGGATGACAGTTGATGACAATAACACTTGAGATTGGTAACATTTTCCCCTGGAAGATCAATAAAGTTAATCTAGGTTTTAGATTAATAATACAATTATCAATCATTTATTAATTTATTATTATTAATATTTTTTGTTTATATGTATTATTTTGTATTATTATTATGATATTATTTTATTCCTCTTGTTTACGACTGTAACACGTATAAAAATCGCTACAGAATGTTTGTGATTTTATACGTTTTTTGTTGTAAAATCAATGAATGCGTGAATATTACTCAGACTATAATCGCACAGTCCAAATCTATAATGGCTGCATGCCTCCACTGCGGACTGAACATTTTAGCATGCATAGTGCATTGTACACACTGCGATCTTGCAAGTGTGAAGACACATTGGAGTTTGAAGAGGAAGTGTTGTGATAGAAACTATAGGCCTCTGTCGTCTTCTACTTCCTCCTCTGTCACCACGCCGCAGCTTCTTGTGAAACTCAGCTCAAAGTAGTAACGGGTTGTCGCGCTGCCTTTTCCTGCATCGGCCTGCGGCTCGTTCTGCAATTTTGTACGGTGCAAAGTCATCTACATAGCATGAGTACATACGTCCTCCGCAGTGGACATTTGTTTTCAGTCCATTTTGTTTGTCTGAGAAAACAAATAGCCACAAATGTCCACTACGGAGGATGTTGGTTCTCAGGAGGCTGTGCAGTTTGCACACTTCTCATGCCAGGAGGAGTCATGCAGCCTGTGGAACAGCAGGGTTCCTTAATTTGTTAAAAAAAATATAATAATGGAACCCCGCAATTCCAATCCAAAATTGAATGCATGTATCAGTAAGGTTTTGCTTCGATAGTATAAAAAAAAAAACCCCTCAAAAAAGCCAGTACAAACTACAAGATAGAAGATGTGTAAAAAGTCCAAAACTACAGTACCATTGTCCCAGTAGGCCTCTTGTTGTAGTCTAGTCAGGTGCACACTGCCCAGTCAGAATATTTGGGGTTGAAAAAGTACCAGATGAATTCTGTCAGACCGCCATCCCGCAGCAGTGAATGTCAGAGGTGCCTGCCATGGACAAGACATCCAGCAAAGCGTTTGAGTTCCTCATACGCTGACAAACAGCAGTGTGTGAAACAAGAACTGCTCGAAGGTGACACACACACGCACTCTCACAAACACACACACACACTTACCACATGAGCTATAGTAGTGACTTCTCCATTTCTGTCACAGTCCAATTCCTAGGCTAAAGGCTCAGAATAATTTGCGTCAAAAGGTTGGGCGATGACTCGGTTTAAAGGGCTGGTGGCACCACCTGCAAAAGAGGTCTTCACATTGTTGGTCAAGTGATGAGGTTTGGCTTGTGTGTGCATGAAGCTCCACCCAGGCTGGGATTGCTTCATGTCGTTTGTGCCATCAGAGAAGCTGATGCCTCCAACGCCCATATTGACTGATGCAGTCATGTGACCTTTACACCAGGTGTGGCAGAGATGCCTTTGGTCTTTATTTATCTTAAATAATAATAATAATAATAATAATAATAATACCTGGGATTTATATAGCGCTTTTCTAAGTACCCAAAGTCGCTTTACATGTTTTTCTGAACCCATCAATAATTCACACCTGGTGGTGGTAAGCTACTCACGTAGCCACAGCTGCCCTGGGGTAGACTGACGGAAGCGTGGCTGCAATTTGCGCCTACGGCCCCTCCGACCACCACCTATCATTCATCATTCATTTCACCGGTGTGAGCGGCACCGGGGGCAAAGGGTGAAGTGTCCTGCCCAAGGACACAACGGAAGCGATTTTTGGATGGTAAGAGGCGGGGAGCGAACCTGCAACCCTCAGGTTTCTGGCACGGTTGCTCTACCCACTACGCCACGCCGTCCCAAATATACATGGTCTTTCAGTTTAAACATTGTTACCTTTTGGTACAGTTTGCTTTCATAAAATAAAAACATATTTGGAGTGTTTATTACCTTTCTGTATTTGTATCTGAACCCGTACCTGTTTTTGTGTATTTGGGATCTGCATAAGTCCTGAAACTGTGAAATCAAACCATTAAGACATGGCAGAGATATTTATAAAACAATCTTGCCTTCCTTCATACTTCCTCCAAACGAGCTATTTGAAATTTTCTTAAGTGTGACATAAGCGGGTATCTCCATACATGGTGGAGATTTACTCAAGTGCTTTGCACGAGTCTGTCATTGTAGGGTTGAAAAATTATTTTCTGTATGAATAAAATCCCTTTTTAAACATTTACTTAAGTAAAATTCACTAAATTTGCACAGAAACCTAACATGATGCTTCTGCGTGTGTTGCCGCTCTATCTCCTTAAGTGTGTGTGTGTGTGTGTGTGTTTGTGTAAGAAAAAGAGAGCGTGGCTTACTGCTTGTCTTCTAGCAAAATGTCGCTAAAATAATGTTTGCAGATTGCAATTTGTACGAATGAAATCAAGAGTGAGATTACTAATTTAGTGTTAATATTTGAATGCGCCCCGGGCCCCTCTAGTTTTCATTAAACACAAGCAAAGACACTAAAATGATGTGTTGTTGTTTGTGCTGTGGCGACATCTTTTGGATGAGTTTGCTCACTGCGGGTGCTGCTGGGTTAATATCTACAGTGTTTCCTGCTGTTTAAATCTTTGAACCGGAAGTATAAGTGCCGTTCCATCGTCTAATCGTCCATAGCGTGTTCTACTCGTATGGATTCTTCATTTAGAACTCCAAGCAACTTTTGAAAGTTTTACAATGTAACCAAAACTATTAATACTTACTAAACCGTTCCATGTGTGATGTCTGTAGGAGTGTTTTCCTGCATATATGTACATCTATCATAATGTAATGAGGCTGGCGTCGTTAGCAATAGCTAATATGCTAACACGTTTACGAGTGTCTGTGTTATATATATTATTAACCTACAATGGCATTCTTTTTATATTGTTTCAGTTTTACAAATTCCTTAATAAATTCACCAAGACATCTCCATGGAATCATTGAGTCTGTTTAGCTGATTAGAGAGCTTGCTTCTGCAATTAGTGGGTCCATGATGATGACTTCTGTTTTGTTTAATCAGCCGTTTCACTGCCGTGTGACAGGCACCGTTTGGAAACAATTAAGGTATGTAAATAAACATTTACAGAATCTTTCGGTGTCAATAACCCATTTCACAATGTATATAACTGCAGCTTATAGTCCGGTACAGCTATTATATGGAAAACTTATTTTTTCTAAAATTTAGTGGGTGCAGCTTACATCCCGGTGTGCTCTATAGTCCGGAAAATACGGCAGTTCCAGCTCCAACATTAAAGTGAGTGTCGCTTCAGACGCCGCACTGTTTACTACAAGTTAACAACCACTGATACACACAGAAAGCTCTCTCTCGCTCAGGAAGATAGTCAATGAGAGTTGTTGTTGCCCACACAGGAAAACACCGCCCCTCAGGGTTTTGGAAGAGAATTGCAAGTCACACTCCAGACCCCACGGAAGAGCGGCTGGAAGCTATTTGACGCGAGAGTATATTCAGTCTTTAAGCATGCGAACGTGCAAAAAACGGGCGTACGCCCTTTTTTACGACAAAGTTGAGATGTATCAAGAGTGAACTGAACGTGGAAATGTGCAGTCGTACGCAAATTTTTACATGCTGTGGACACTTTGGCAACACACAGAGGAGAGGATGGGTAACTGTCTGAATAAAGGAATGTCAAACAATTACAATGATTGATGTGCACATCAGAGACATAGAACAATTAGCCGGTGGCGGGCCGTGCGTTTCCCACCTAGGCCTTCAGTGATGTCCTGTGTCCAAAGATTACCTCTCAAAATACCATAATTGATGTCACCAAATGACCATTGCTAGAGAAATACTATACAGAAACAAATTTACGCACTACTGGGCATTGAATCACCACTAACAGTATACAAAACGGGTTATTTTCTGGCACATTTAAAAATCAATAAACCCGCATCAGCAATTAAAACATATCTTATGTGGTACTGTCAAAATTAAAATAGCAAGAAACATATTAAACGTGAAAAATACTCACAATTTGTAGAACCCATTCGAGCTTCCGGGGTTGGCCGACATCGTCTCACAAGATGTAGTTTCTCTTTAAATATCCTTCTTGAAAATGGCCTTGCAAATACATGTGTTGTCCTGTCTAATCATAAAAGATGCAGACGAGGCGTGTTGGCTGAGTTCTTAAAGTTTACTCCACAAGGTGCTCATCAAAAACGTCCCACTGTCGGCATGACTAAACGGGGCTACTGCGCATGTTCTTCACTGGTGTGGCATGCTGGGTAATGGAGTTCTTCTGTTACCTAGCTCATAACATCACTATATATATCTGCCTTAGGCCGGCTAGAAGGCCTTACTGACAACAACTCGTGATCTCATTGGCTATCGCAACTGTCTGTCAAATATATGTCCCTGTTCACTTACAGTGCACAAACGCCCGCATTGTGGATTCTGAAGGCCTCGGCAGATTTCGTACAGCATGGCAACATAAGCTAGCTGAATTCTGATTGGATAAAAACTCTATAACCTAAAAACAACAGCACTGCAAGGAGCATAATATGACATGAAGAGAATATGAATACTTTTAGATATTTAGGGAAAGGAAATGTAAAATTACTTTTATCTTTAATTATCAAACATGATTTTTGGCCAGAAGAGAAGGCCTTGCTGGCCCTGGCGGCACAACACTGCAATTAACATACCCCCTGTGTGCCAATTGACGAATGGATATAAAAGCATTGGCCAAGTGCTGCAAAAGAAACACATAACATTTTCGCCATGTTAGGGTGCCTCTACACTAAGACGGCTAAGGTTATACAAGGTATAACCCACCTAACGTTATGTATGTCCACACACACACAATGCCATCGTTTAAGCTTTGGCTTAAGACCCCCTCGTCTCTCCGTCAGCGGGCAAAACGTGACCTAGTATGCCTGCGTGGAAAATGGCAGACGTGCATATATTACGTCATAGTCACCTCTGACCTGGAAGTGTAGTCTGGTACGTGAAGTATTTCAACGTAGCCTATTGCCACATTTCTTTTAACAGTAAACCTTGCTTGCCTCACCATCAGCAGCTGTTAGAGTAGCTCTATTGTAGTGAATCACACCTGAGCCATCATAAATTAATCAAATCTTTAATGGACGTGTGAAAGTAAACAATGTGATATAGAACATTTTACAACAATCAATCTAGAGATCTAGATATCTGGTCAGGACACTCCTTACTCTATTACCGTCACCTTCATTGTCCATTCTTGCAATTCCGCCTGTGCTTGGAGGCTGAAATTGTCGGTCATACTCGACTGTTCGTTTAGCGGCTCCTTCATGGCTTCACAGTAGTTATGGAGTACAAAACTAGACGTTGAGTAATCGCTCGACATACATGGCAGACAATAAATGATACAGTCAGTCCAAATGCATTCGCTGTTTTCTGAAGTCTTCCCTCATCGGTCAATACAAAGTACACGCTACCTTTTTTATCACATCCACGGGCGCCGGCATTGTCGTTGTCTCCCCTTTGACAAATGGACAAAGTTTTTCGCTACGTAGAATCACAGCTGACCTGGACATTCGAAAGTTATCTTGCCATTCCTCTGGCACAACACACTCGTTGACAAACATATCCCACCAGGCTACTGTTCTTCCAGTAAAACTTCAGCACAATTGATAACTATAGCAACGGCCTTTAAGCATAAGAGTTGTGTGATAACTTATACATAATCATTCTAACAACGATCAATGAGTCCATACCGAGCTAAGAGCCGGAGATTCAAGAAATAGACGGCGCACTTACTCGTGTAAAAAAATTCCCAAGGAGGGGAATCTCAAACGATGGGTTAGTGTGGCTGACAAGGGATTTAGGCTAAACAGTTATTCGTTTAAGGAGTTATCCGGCATAATATGGACAGAGCCTTAGTCAGGTGTATTACATTCCTGTACAAAGCAACCCCAATTAAAGCGCAAATTGAAGCAACGGACGGTTTCCCAAATGTAATCAGAGCTATCGACTGTATGGCAAATATGGAAATGTCAACAGGAAAACATTTTATTCAATCAATGTACAGATCATATGTAATGCAGAAATGCAATGAAGCAACATGGTCTGGTTCAAAGCATGATTTGTACATTCTAAGCAACAGCATGGTTGGGGACAGA
>NC_084749.1:48814964-48854964 GCF_033978785.1 Entelurus aequoreus | reverse complement strand
AGCTCTTATACCGAAGCATTCTTCAACTTCTTTCATTTTGTGAAGGAGGGGAGGACGTGGGGTGATTTGTGAGTAAAAGTGGATAAAATGATAACTTGGACACAAATGTAATAAAAAAAACATGAATAGCACCCTTCCAGATGAAAGCTCCACAAAAAGACACAAGAGTACATTCCCACATGCACAGCTGCATTCGCTGAGAACGTCAGCAGCATCAGTACAATACACATTGAATAGTAAGACATCAGATATACAATTTGTATGTGGCACATTATTAATGGGTAAATACACTATATAGACAAAAGTATTGGAACATGATTACTAGGGCTGCGAATCTTTGGGTGTCCCACGATTCGATTCAATATCGATTCTTGGGGTCACGATTCGATTATAAATCGATTTTTTCGATTCAACGCGATTCTCGATTCAAAAACGATATTTTTCCGATTCAAAAGGATTCTCTATTCATTCAATACATAGGATTTCAGCAGGATCTACCCCAGTCTGCTGACATGCAAGCAGAGTAGTAGATTTTTGTAAAAAGCTTTTATAATTGTAAAGGACAATGTTTTATCAACTGATTGCAATAATGTACATTTGTTTTAACTCGGGATCTTTCTGTGTGGAGTTTGCATGTTCTCCCCGTGACTGCGTGGGTTCCCTCTGGGTACTCCGGCTTCCTCCCACCTCCAAAGACATGCACCTGGGGATAGGTTGATTGGCAACACTAAAAATTGGCCCTACTGTGTGAATGTGAGTGTGAATGTTGTCTGTCTATCTGTGTTGGCCCTGCGATGAGGTGGCGACTTGTCCAGGGTGTACCCCGCCTTCCGCCCGATTGTAGCTGAGATAGGCTCCAGCACCCCCCGCGACCCCGAAGGGAATAAGCGGTAGAAAATGGATGGATGGATGTTTTAACTATTAAATGAACCAGAAATATGACTTATTTTATCTTTGTGAAAATATTGGGCAGAGTGTGTTGTCAAGCTCATGAAATGTGATGCAAGTGTAAGCCACTGTGACACTATTGTTCATTTTTATTTATTTTTATAAATGTCTAATGATAATGTCAATAAGGGATTTTTAATCACTGCTATGTTGAAATCGTAACTAATACTGATACTGTTGTTGAATATTCATTTTTGTTTCACTACTTTTGGATTGTTCTGTGTCGTGTTTGTGTCTCCTCTCAATTGCTCTGTTTATTGCAGTTCTGAGTGTTGCTGGGTCGGGGTTGGTTTTGGAATTGGATTGCATTGTTATGGTATTTACTGTATGTGTATTGTTTTGTTGGATTGATTAATTAAAAAAAAGAAAGAAAAAAAATCAATTTTTTTAAATATGAGAATCGATACTGAATCGTACAACGTGAGAATGGTGATTTGAATTCGAATCGATTTTTTCCCACATCCCTAATGATTACACATCTGGAACAAGTTTGGACGTTGCTTCTAAAACAGCGATGAACTTCCGGAGTGTACCTGTGGGTTATTTTGTCCTGTGATCCAGAAGGAGAGTTCACCGATGTTTGACCTGAGAGAGGGCCTGCTGTGGCTCTGTGTTGTAGTTCACCCTATAGGACCAAATTGTCTTGTCAAGATGGATAATTAACATTCAAAAGGTTGAACGGAGATAACAGGACTCTTCTTCTTTGTTGAAAAAGTTTCACTTTCCATGTTTACACAGTGCAAGGAGTGAGGACAGACAAAACAACCTTTAGACAAATGCACGGCACGACGAAGAAGGGCATCTTTTTCAGAGCCTTTGCAACGGTGTCCAAATTCTGCTCATAAGAATGTCCCGGCATCTCTCCTCTAATTATTGTCGTGTCCCACTGGAGGAGCGTTTACTTACTAACAGTTGTTTTGCCAACAGACAGCAACAGCAACCATATTGTGACCACTTGGCACAGGTACCTTTTCACATTTGAACCCATTTTCAGTACCTGGGAATCAACATGTTTAATAACATCTTTCAATGTAGCATTTAAAAAATGATAACCGTGCTATCCAGTTGTCATAATTTGTCACAACATGTCTGTTTAGGGCAGGTGTGTCAAAAGTACGGCCCGCGAACAGGTTTTATCTGGCCCTTGGGATGAGTTTGCAAAGTATGAAAATGAGTCAACATTTTTGAATGAAAGAAACTGCTGTTCTAAATGTGTCCACTAAATGTCGCAATAGCAATTATTTGTATCTTTGTAGATGATGCTACATATGTAAAAAAAAATAAACCACGTTAGTGCACCAGTTCAGGCAAATGAGCAAACTACATAAATATAATCCTGTAATTTGATTTTGATATACATTTTTTATCTTGATAGATTGAAAATCAACACCAATGAGTTGACTGATGAACATTGCCACATAATTTATTCAGAAAGTATAAATAACGACAAATGAAGATAGAATACTATTAACCGCAACATGTAAGTGTAAAAAAACCCCAACAACATTATGATTGGTACATTTTCAGAATGTGTTTGTTCTATTTTTAAACAAAGAAAACAATCTGAAGTTGTCTTTATTTTTAAGTTATCGTGCCGTGATTTTACCAGTCCGGCCCACTTGGGAGTAGATTTTTCTCCATGTGGCCCCCGATCTAAAATGAGTTTGACACCTCTGGTTTAGGGTTTAAGTTATTTATGTTGCCAGTGCTCCTAAGCCTCCCTTGGTTACGTTTCCTGTTGCTAGTAGCTTTTCCGTTTCTTGATTAGTGGTTCCATCTGCTACTGCCCTAAATATGCCTCTTCCTAGGCCCAAGCAACGTGCATCCGACGTGGTTGCATTGTTCGTCTTACGACAAGTTACGTTCGTGGTGCCATATGCTACTATAAGTGTTAAGACTTTACGTTATGTTATGCTATGCTAAGCTAAGTTTGTCTTGAGCCCTGTGCGCTTCCAGCAGCCTTTTTGCATTTTGCCTTGCCTTGGATTAAAAGACTTCTCTTACCTGCAAAGCTGTTCTCCTTCTGGAAGAACACAATGCTGACCCGAACGCAACACCAGTTGTTTATCTTTTCTTATTACATTTCCTAGTCTTATTTGCAAGCACTACATATTGGGAATGCACTAAAAAAATCTATTCACATTTTAAATGCGATTCTAAATTGATTCATAATTCTCAAAAATCAATAAAAAAGATATACATAAATATATGTTTTTAAAGAATGCATTTTTTTAAAGGAATCAAATCAAGAATTGGTTTGAAACAAGAACAGTTTCTGAATCGAATCATGACTTTAAGAAGCAAAATCTAATAGTAATTTGTTGTAGGATTCACATCCCTAAAAAACAGTTGTTTTGCCACCAGAGAGCAACACCAACCCTTGGGATGGATACCTTTCACATTTGAACCAATACAGTTCAATTCCTGTTACCCGGGAATCAATATCGGTACTTACCGTGCCAATCGTCAGTACTTTTGTGTGTGGTAATTGTAAATGGTAATTGTTTAATAATAAAATCGATTTATTTCTTAAATTTTTTACATAACACTTAAAAATGACCTTATTCTGATAACTGTGCTGTCCAGTTGTCATAGTTTATTTATTTATTCTTATTGCATTTTAAGGCTCATTTTTAAGTATTATAAAGTAAGGTTGACCAAAAAAATTGATTTACATCCAAATTGCGATTCCCATTCAACCCGATTTATCATTTTCAAAAATCAATTAAAAAATCAAATAGAATTAAGATTAATTTTTAGGCCGTCTCTATGCTTAATCGCTGCACATATTACAACATACGTCAGCAGCCAAGATGAGCCTAACCGGTAACCTGTTTTGAAAAGGTTTTATAATTTTTTTTTATACCAAATAATATATTCCGAGAATCGTTTTGAATTGAAAATCAATTCTGAATCGAATCGTTGCCCCAAAAATCGGATTTTAATTGATTGGAGAGTTGATTCACATCCCTACTAACCAGTTGTTTTGCCACCAGACAGCAACAACAACCCCACTGTTATCACCAGGGATGGGTACCTTTCACATTTGGACCGATAAGGTACCAACTCCCGGTACCAGGGAATCGTAATCATGGGTACCAATTTTCGGTACTTTTGTGTGTGTTAATAGTTTCATAATAAAATCACATGTTTATTGTAACATTTAAAATTCTGTGTTAAAACTAACTGTGTTGTCCAGTTTTTATATCTTGTTTTCTTATTGCATTTCTGAGTCTCATTTACAAGTATTATATAGTAGACTTTGCATGCAGTTGCAATTCTAGGACATTAGATGGCAGTGATGTATAGGCTAAAGTGTCTTGCCTAGATAAGAAGTAGTCTTTGCCATGAAGCTGAATTTACCAATCTAGTCTTATGTTTACTAGTAGTATAGTAAAGTATTTATACAAATTACTGTGGTGCTGAATTTCCCCCAGGGATCAATAAAGTACTTTCTATTCTATTCTATAGTGTAAGTATTGTACTTATTACAAACGACCTGTTTGATTGTAACGTACGTACATCTTTGTAGTTTTCATTGACAAATTTGGAGGTGTTGAAATCGCCATGGAAAATTGCTAATGCTAATCTTTAGAATGTCTATGGCAAATCCAATGAGGTAGCACATTTTGAAAAGTGGAACCTTACTGTTTTTTTTGGTGCTTTTTTCTTGCTTTGTTGGCATGAAAAATTGCAACATGACAGAGGCAGTTTGGCTGAGTCCACTTGAGTGCTTGTTTCCTTGCCAAGTATTCAAGACAGTGTTTAGTCTGCAATTGGACAAGACGTCACAAGCAACAAAGGTATTGAAATACCGATACCCGGTGATACTGACGGAATTCAATCGGTAACTATAAAAGTACTGAATATGCTACTCATCCCCGGTGACCGCACCAAGACATACAGTAGGGAAGGAATTCATATGGGCCCATTCCTGGGTGGATCTCCCGTGAGAAGAAGAGGGTGGGGGGGGGGGGGGGGGGGGTTAATCATTTTGCAATGCTGTCTGCTGAACATGATGGAAAGTGTCACTCTCCATAGCAACTGACACTGTGGTCAAAGTTGGAATTGCTATACTCTAATGCCATCTGGCGGGTAAGGTGGATAGCGCCCCCTCCCATTCGTCACGTTTCATATGTCAGGTAAACCGTGATGAATGGGCCATATGAATCCCCTTCCTACTATAAATTTCTTAGGGAAAACTCTACACCTAAAATTTACACCTGAAGAAGTCTTTTGGATGAGAGATGAAATGTTTTCAACAAGTCCAGTTGCCTCCATTCAACCTTTGCCTATTACCATCACCTGGTTGACTGAGAATCGACATAAACATTCAGTGGGAACTAAAGACTTGTGTCCCAATACTTTTGTCTATGTCGCGTACATGTATGGAAGAAATCTTTTCACCAGTTTGAACGATGCATGCAATCCGGTCATTAATCATCAGACTATGCCACAGAGGAGACAGTGTATAATTAGACAGTGAGTCACAATGACATTGAATTTCCGTTAAAGTCACTTAAACTGTTGAGTAAGTGGTTCAAAAATAGAGCGTCTCGGCACAAAAAAAAAAAGAGCTTTCATTTGGAGATTCCGTTAAAAGCTGCCCAACATAAAATGGCATAAAATATTAACACTACAAATGTGGCATGTGTTTGTTCTGTGCAGGGTTAAAATATTGTAGATATAAAGTGAAATAAAAGCTTTTCTGCAAGTCCAAACAAACACAAATATGAATTGTGCAAATCAATGATGATGAACACTTAAGATATGCATAAAGTAAAAACTATCAGGTCACTTTTTTCATAATATAAGATATTCCTTCTCAATGGAGTGGATTGTTTTTAAACAAAAATATTACCTTTTAAGATCAAGCTTAACAATTAGACCAAAGTAAACACGAGTAAACCCTCCCAAGATCCGATATTGCAACCTGTCCTGTAGCCAAGGAGTGGCTGCAGAAGTAGCACCAAAATATTACAAGAAAATAATATTACAAGAAAATAATACTCCCTCCAGTGGAATGTAGAAGTCAGCTCATGCTGCAAGGACACATGGCTGGTAAAATGTCACTGTGAACAGTCATGGCGTCACTGGGAGTCTGACAGCAGCCCAATACCTACCTCTCTCGGGATGCTGCCACAAGGCTCATTTTGTGTGCGTGCGTGTGTGTGTGTGTGTGTGTGTGTGTGTGTGTGTGGGTGGGGGCGTGTGTCTTGTAACATCCACCATGTCCAGATCAGTGTCCCTGGCATGTTTTACAGCACATCTGTCTAAAATATGGTCGGCTGCAGAACTTGAACCTGAGCACAAGGGGGCAGTAGGCCACAGTGTTCACATCTTTGCACTCTGCAGGGAAGACAGAGTAGATTAAAGACACAAACAATTCTGAAATATACATGGATTGCATTAATATTATGACATTTTTAATGCATAAATGAACTATAAACAATGGAGCGTGTGTACTGAATTAATTTACTGGTGCCAGGCATTATGGTTATGTGCTATGTTTTTTATGTATTAAGAGTTATTAAGTGGGCCACAAGTTGTCACAAAATGAGTGTTCTTGAACAGAAATTGTATTCTTTGATACACGTTACAATGGGGCTGTTGTTCAACAAATACTGCGAATAATTAGAACACATTGGGCCTGCTCGACTACTGTGCAAAATATTGTGTGCAAACTATGAAATTGTGTGACCGTTTGCAACTGATAACAAGTGCAAAAGTGCTGCAGACTGCCCTGCTTAAATGAGGATTTTGCGTTTATAGAAGCTCCTATAAAATCTTTATAAAAGCCCGATTTAGACAAAATAACCTACTTTTAGCACGCTGAAGGTGTGCACTGAGAGGCGCTGCGGTGTTGCGATGGTGTGTTTGGAATAATCCAGACAAAAGAAAACGCATACAGCAAGACGTTTTATCGTATAAAAGATATATTATAGTAATATACTGTACGTTCCTATATGGAAAAAATAAACACCATAAAAAAAGCAGACAACAAAACAAATGTCTATGAATGTTCTCATTCATCCAGGTCATTGTCATCTCAGGGCATTCAATCGATCGCAACTGGACTGTTTAGACACCATCTGTCTCCCACATACAACACTGTCCTTCAACCATTCCTAAAAGACTCTGCAATTTAGCCTCCCACAAATACCAGGAGTTACAAACATTCTGGTCACAGAAGGTGACCAATGTGCCGTTTGTTTACAACTGACTGGAACGCTTACGTGGGGAGTTCCGACTATTTTGGACTGGTAGTAGTCGATCCACAGCGACCGTTCTGCCACACAATATCTCAATTCTAATGAGGGGAAATTACACTTCAACGACTGTCCTTGGCTTTGACAGTTAGGATTGCTCGTTTGCATCAAAATAGTTGTTTTTCTCAATACAATAGGGCGAAACCATCAGGCACACCCTCCTGGTTTTGGAGTATAAATATTTTGGGTTTTGGCACCTGTCACTAGACTGGATATGACCAATCTATTCTATGAGCACGAACTGATGAGGCCTACTCGGATGAGAGGCAAAACGTCTTCTAAGACAAACCAAACAGTCCAGCTGCGATCGATTGAATGCCCTGAGATAACAAACCAAATCAATTAAATTTGTTTTAATCAGCTATTTAAGTCATTCAGCAGCTATAAAATTATATTGCTGACTAGAGAATATGTCTAGTATCTTTTATTTATGACAGTCCAAATACAGTAGGTTGACCCGCACACAGACAGAGGATTCTCTGTCCATCATCTGTCTTTGCAGCACAATTTACTCCCTTCTCACAGACGTGCTAAATATAGAGACAAAACAGCAGCTGCACTACAGTTTTAGTCTTGATAAATCACATTGCAAACACTAAATGGTTATATTTGCATTTCCTCTCATTATTATAGGTCTTCTAATAATCAGCATATATTTTACATATTCATGAAGAGAGACACGCTAAATGGATTGAGCGTTTATGAGCATAAGCTTAGTAGATCAGCTTTGCGTGTGCTACCAAGTTTGCACGTGTTTTAATACATGCAAACCATTAGTAGATCAGGCCCATTGTCATTATCAATTGGGGCGTACATTATAATCAATTAACAGATTCCTGCAAATCTATAGCATTTAGTGCACAATTCAGTGAACTTGGACTAACTGTCTCATGAAGGCTTCATGATCTAATTTGCATAAGTAGCCGTGATGCATGTGAGCAAAAAACATAAGCAAAACAAATGTTTTAAAATACTGACTGAATTTTTTTTTTTTTTGTGGCTTGTTTTTGAGTGCTTTTAGATGAGGATTTTAGATCCTCTACTCGTTAAATTGGCAACACTGATCCCTGCTCTGTTCCCTAACACACAGGTGTCAAACTCCAGGCAAAAGCCTGAAAATAATATGCGTCAATAAAGTACTTTATTTTTTCTTACTACCAGTAAATGTATTCGTTTTTTTCAGTTTAGAAAAAAATACAAGTATTGGATGCAGTTGCATATATTTTTATTCAATATTATCTAATTATGTGACAAATATTATATTATTATAATTACATTTGTTTTCTTGAAATAAAAATAAATTATAGGCTCCAGCACCCCCCGCGACCCTGAAAGGGACAAGCGGTAGAAAATGGATGGATGGATATTTGCTTGACTGATGTGTGAATCTGTAATAATATTGTTCATGTTATTAATGTAATGTTAGTTACATGTGTATAATTTTAGGTTAAAAATTAGTTATTATCTGTGATAATAGTGTATTAGTTTCGTATTTCCTAACACTGTAACAAATATTTTATTATCGTACAATAGAAACGTTTTTGTTAAAATAAAAAAAACACCTGATTGATTTATAATTTCAAAGCAAGTTATCCATTAAATTGTACATTGTAAAAATTACAACAGATTTTATGGTCAGTCACCAGAATTGTACAGTTAAATATTTACAGTAATCCACTCTAAAATCAACAATAACCATAGATCTTAAGATAAAAAACTGGCCGCTCTGTCGGCAGAATTTTTTTCGTAAAAAAACAGTGACACGGTAACATCATGTAAAAAAAACCCAACAACATTGTAAATTCTAAGATACAATTCTGGCTCCTGAATACGGAATACGTAAAATAAAATATTGATCAAATGCATAGGCAGTTGTGTAATTATATCATGCGGTGAATCATTATACAGTACATTTATATTCATGTATTATTCACTGTTCCAAGCGGCTCTCTGAGGGCAGCCATAACTGCAATATGGCCCTCAGTGAAAACGAGTTTGACACCCCTGGTATAACAGATAGCGCCAAATTTAATTGCCGGTCAAAATGTATGTGTAGCGGGCCGTCAAATTTGAAAGAATGTAAGGTAAACACTGCTACAACATGGACTTTGAACTATAATATTTTTGACTGTTACTTTTCCCACAAAACTAATTACAAGCATATTTAAAATTATAATTTTGAATGCCAAAATTGAATGTTTAATTTAAGTTAAAAACATAATTGACTTGACCACATCCAATCAAATTGTATATGATGTGCATTTCTGTGCATCTATCCTTTGGTTAACAATTTAATAGCTGACCTTCGGTGGTGTCCGTACTGACAGGCAGACTGAGGTCACATTTGCTCTTGCACTGCTGCATGGAGATTGGCCGCAGATGTTCCTGACACTCATTGGATGGCATGCTGGTGTGCGTCAGACACTGCACGGACCGCATCTCCTGACCAAGTCCACACTTTGCAGAACACTGCCAGGCAAAAAAAACATACAGTAAGTCTGCCTACGGTAGCCATGCTCCGACAATCCATTAAGCGGTGCGCCTTTGTAGCTTACCAAAGTCGTACTAAAACATTTTGACAGATTTTTGAGCGCCGTACGTAATGTTCTATGAGTAATCTTTTCAATGAAACATCAAAATGTTGGTCTTGCTTGATTACCAGCACTTGTTAGCGTCATTTATTAAATAGGCGTCAACTTGCAGTCCACACATACTGTATCTATTTTATGTGACTGCCATCTTCTGGTTACACTTATCATTAATGATAAGTGTAACCAGAAGATGACTGATTTTATTTGGTACACTGTGTAATTACACAGTGTACCAAATAAAATCAGTCAGTAAGCACAACCAGAATTAGAATATATACAAAGCGAGTCGGGTTGTAAGGTGAACTGTCGATTTTTGCGAAAATGAAAGGATTTTAAGTGCGCATTATAGTCTGAAAAATACGGCAATAACTAAGTGTAACTTTACCATGAATTGGTAAACTTTACCATGAATTCAGCCTAAACACTTTCGGTCTGCAACATTTTTAATTTATGAATGTACAACTGTTTGTTTATGAATGTACAACTGTTTGTTTATGTAAAACCGTTTGTTTATTTTGTTGACCATTGACCGAAGAAATAATAAACTAACTTGGTGAAAATACCAACATGGACTACAATATATGCAAGTCCAAGATGTCTTACCTCTCCCCAAGGACCTATCACCCACTGAGGTGGAGGGCAGCGCTTCAGGTTGCAGCGCACTCTAGAGGTGGGCCGACCATGCTTGGGGCACTTGGACTCTGGCAGCGTGTCCCCACTCTCCCCACTCTTGCACAAAACCACTCGGTGCCTGTAGCCAGGACCACAGCTGGGCGTACACTGTGGGCGGAACACATGAGGATAAAGGGAGAAATAGGAAAAAACGAAAATGAGCAAAGGGGTTCACTGCGGTCACCAGCAAAACAAAGCTTTGTCCACTCCAAAGAGAGCAGCAGTTGTATAGAAACATCTCTAAAGCCTACTTGGTTTCAGTAAATCATTTGCACTTAGTCTTAGACTGTTTTCTCAGAAATTACAACTTTATTATTTTATGTCAAGAAAGCAAGGAAATCCTGCTCAACACACCAAAGGGCAACTTGGGCTGTGCATTAATGTTGCACGTTTGACTTTTATTCCTGTGACTATAAGACAAGTATGAGTAATTGAAGCTTTTATTAGCAGACTGTGAGGGAAGACAATACATTATATGAATCGGTACAGTTTACAAAGTACCACTAAATGATAACACCCGAATAAGTTTTGCAACTTGTTAAAGTCGGGGCCCAAGATAATCCATTCATGGTACAAATATATACTATCAGCATAATACAGTCATCATACAAGTTAATCATCAAAACAGAGTCACTAATAGGCATAATAATAATGTAGAAATATAGGTCACAACTTTGTAGGATATTTACAGCAAGCAGTGAACAATAGAAGCTCAGAGAGCATGAGAAAAAGTAGATACAATTATTTCCAATCCGGGGGTGGGATGTGGAGAGGGTGGGGGTGGTGTTAGGTAAAATTTATAGCCACTTGTAGGTGTTCTTTCAGTGCGGTTTTGAAGGTGGATAGGGATGCAATTTCTTTTGCACCTGTTAGGAGTGCATTTCATATTGAGGAGAATGATTTAAAACCCTTGTTAGATCGGAATCTGGGTTTGTTGTGGTTTGTGGAACTCCCCCTAGTGTTGTGGTTATGGCGGTCATTCAGGAAGTAATTTGACATGTACATCAGTATCAGGGAGATGTAGCAAATTTTGTATACAAGGTTTAGTGCAATTTGTTTGACTCTGTCCTCCACCCTTAGCCAGCCCACTTTAGGTAGGAGTGAGATAGGATCAGGGGTGGGGGTTGAGAAGTACCCTGACTAGCTTGTTTTTGGTTGTTTGTAGTCTTGATTTAAGAGTTTTTGATGTGCTGTGGTACCAGGAGGTGCATGCATAATTGAAAAAGGGCTGGATAAGAGTTCCCCCTAGGGTCCTCATGATGTTTTTGGTGACCAAAGAGGAGATTATGTACAGAAATCTGGTTTGTCGGTTGCCCTTTTTGATTACCTTGGTTGCCATTTTACCAAATGTTAAATGTTAGCCTGTAGAATGGAGGCACATATACAGCTTTGTTTGCAAACACTCTGATCAAGAGTCTTCAAATGGCACTTATTTGGAAAATCAAATCCTAACCTTGGAAAAACTTGTGTTCAATACACTGTAAAAATGTTCATTGTAAATTCACAGCAAATGACTATCTAATAATTTCATTACTTTTCCAGTAACATTTACAGTAATTTTACTGTGAAATATCTTTGCAGCAATTAACTAAGTGCAGAGCTGGGACTTTACAGTTAAGTACAATAAAGTTACAACTATAAATGCTGTAACGTCACAATTGTAATTTTGCTGCAGTAGTTACTCTCTCGTTTTAACAGCATACTGTCATCTACTGTACAAGAGTGTGCAACATAGTCTACAGAACCCCGTGAGAGAAATCAATTTGAATTTACAGTAATTTGTTGTGACATTACAGAGGACTATGATTACAGTATTTTACTGTGAAATATCAATCAATCAATCAATGTTTATTTATATAGCCCTAAATCACAAGTGTCTCAAAGGGCTGTACAAGCCACAACGACATCCTCGGTACAGAGCCCACATACGGGCAAGGAAAAACTCACCCCAGTGGGACGTCGGTGAATGACTATGAGAAACCTTGGAGAGGACCGCATATGTGGGTAACCCCCCCCCCTCTAGGGGAGACCGAAAGCAACGGATGTCGAGTGGGTCTGACATAACATTGTGAAAGTCCAGTCCACAGTGGATCCAACACATCAGCGGGAGTCCAGTCCACAGCGGGGCCAACAGGAAACCATCCCGAGCGGAGACGGGTCAGCAGCGCAGAGATGTCCCCAACCGATGCACAGGCTAGTGGTCCACCCGGGGTCCCGGCTCTGGACAGCCAGCACTTCATCCATGGCCACCGGACCTATGCAACTCCCCCTCGCAAGGGACAGGGGAGAAGAGGAGAGAAGAAAAGAAACGGCAGATCAACTGGTCTAAAAAAGGGGGGGTCTATTTAAAGGCTAGATTATACAAATGAGTTTTAAGATGGGACTTAAATGCTTCTACTGAGGTAGCATCTCTAACTGTTACCGGGAGGGCATTCCAGAGTACTGGAGCCCGAATAGAAAACGCTCTATAGCCCGCAGACTTTTTTTTGGCTCTGGGAATCACTAATAAGCCGGAGTTCTTTGAACGCAGATTTCTTGTCGGGACATATGGTACAATACAATCGGCGAGATAGGCTGGAGCTAAACCGTGTAATATTTTATACGTAAGTAGTAAAACCTTAAAGTCGCATCTTAAGTGCACAGGAAGCCAGTGCAAGTGAGCCAGTATAGGCGTAATATGATCAAACTTTCTTGTTTTTGTCAAAAGCCTTGCAGCCGCATTTTGTACCAACTGTAATCTTTTAATGCTAGACATAGGGAGGCCCGAAAATAATACGTTACAGTAATCGAGACGAGACGTAACGAACGCATGAATAATGATCTCAGCGTCGCTAGTGGACAAGATGGAACGAATTTTAGCGATATTACGGAGATGAAAGAAGGCCGTTTTAGTAACACTCTTAATGTGTGACTCAAACGAGAGAGTTGGGTCGAAGATAATACCCAGATTCTTTACCGAGTCTCCTTGTTTAATTGTTTGGTTGTCAAATGTTAAGGTGGTATTATTAAATAGATGTTGGTGTCTAGCAGGACCGATAATCAGCATTTCCGTTTTCTTAGCGTTGAGTTGCAAAAAGTTAGCGGACATCCATTGTTTAATTTCATTAAGACACGCCTCCAGCTGACTACAGTCCGGCGTGTTGGTCAGCTTTAGGGGCATGTAGAGTTGAGTGTCATCAGCATAACAGTGAAAGCTAACACCGTACTTGCGTATGATGTCACCCAGCGGCAGCATGTAAATACTAAAGAGTGCAGGGCCAAGAACCGAACCCTGGGGAACTCCGCACGTTACCTTGACATAGTCCGAGGTCACATTGTTATGGGAGACGCACTGTATCCTGTCAGTAAGATAAGAGTTAAACCAAGACAAGGCTAAGTCTGACATACCAATACGTGTTTTGATACGCTCTAATAAAATATTATGATCGACGGTATCGAAAGCGGCGCTAAGATCAAGAAGCAGCAACATAGATGACGCATCAGAATCCATCGTTAGCAATAGATCATTAGTCATTTTTGCGAGGGCTGTCTCCGTAGAGTGATTTGCCCTGAAACCGGATTGAAAAGGTTCACAGAGATTGTTAGTCACTAAGTGTTCATTTAGCTGCTGTGCAACAGTTTTTTCGAGAATTTTGGAAATAAACGGAAGGTGGGAGACCGGTCGGTAGTTTACCATGAGGTCAGGATCGAGGTTAGGTCTTTTGAGCAGAGGATGAATAACCGCTTTTTTGAATGCTAGGGGAACAGTGCCGGAGGAAAGTGATAAGTTTATAATATTTAACACTGATGGACCTAATAATACAAACAGTTCCTTGATAAGTTTCCCAGGAAGTGGGTCAAGTAAACATGTTGTTTGTTTTATCCCACTTACACGCTGTAATAATTCCTCTAATGTTATTTCATCAAAAATAGAGAGACTATTTTGGAGGGCAGTGTCCGTCGTATATACAGTCGTATTTGTGTTAATAGAACCCAGTTGTAGCTGGGATGCGTTGTCTTTAATCTCCTTTCTAATGACTTCAATTTTCTTATTAAAGAAATTCATAAAATCATCTGCCGAGTGGGTGGAGCTACTGGGAGGAGTCCCTTGTTGGGTTAGCGATGCTACTGTACTAAACAGAAATTTAGGATCGTTTTTGTTGAGGCGGATGAGATTTGAGTAGTATTTAGCTTTAGCTAAGGTAAGCATGCGTTTATAAGTTATTAAACTATCACTCCATGCTTGATGGAAAACCTCAAGTTTAGTCGCGCGCCATTTGCGTTCCAGTTTTCTACATGATAATTTATGAGCTCTAATTTCTTCTGTAAACCATGGGGTGCGCCTTTTAGGGGCCCTTTTTTGCTTTAGCGGTGCTATACTATCAATAATTTCGCGCAAGGCATCGTCAAAGTTGTTAGTGAGTTTATCAATAGAGCCGACATAATTTGGGAATGGTGCTATTACCGAAGGCAGTAGGTCAGCAAGAGTCATCGTTGTGGCAGCATTAATGTTGCGGCCGCTATAGCAGTTATTATTATTATTAGCTTGTTGACAAAGAGTCAAAACTTCAAATTTTATAAGGTAATGATCGGACATTACTTTAGTATATGGAAGTATCATAACTTTGGAGGTGGTGACACCCCTGACAAGCACTAGATCTATTGTATTACCGTTGCGATGCGTGGGTTCATGTATTATTTGTGTAAGACCACAGCTATCAATTATGGTTTGGAGCGCCACGCACTGAGGGTCCGATGGGGTATTCATATGGATATTAAAGTCCCCCATTATGATTATATTGTCGGCGTGCGTCACTAGATCAGCAACGAACTCTGAGAATTCACTGATAAAGTCCGAATAGGGCCCAGGGGGGCGGTAGATAACAGCCAGGTCGAGAGGTAGCGGTGTGACAGACCTCATAGTAAGCACCTCAAACGATTTATATTTATTATTTAGGTTAGGGGTAAGGTTGAAATTTTCATTGTATATTAGTGCGACACCCCCTCCCCTTTTAAGAGGGCGGGCAACATGCGCATTCGTATAGTTAGGAGGAGATGCCTCATTGAGCGCAAAAAATTCGTCCGGTTTGAGCCAGGTTTCGCTAAGACCAATGACGTTAAGATTGTTGTCTCTAATGACCTCATTAACCAATAACGCCTTGGGAGACAATGATCTTATGTTTAAAAAGCCCATATTATAGGTATTGGGCTGTTTTGACGAGTTTTTGTTAAGATTATCCGTAGTGGCAATATTAACAATGTTGCGTTTATTATGCGTAGTGCACTTTAAATAGTTTCGACCATATCTAGGAATTGATATGACGGGAATTTTCCGATTGTTTGCTTGGTGCTGCAATAGACTGGACATATCATAATTTGCCACCTCAGTAGAATGCATGTCCACCTCTGACACAGACACAACAGAAAAAACATTATGTGAATTGTGTATTATTCTAAGAGAATTGCTATGCGTACATGGATTATCCAGCCTGGCGCTGGCTAGTTCTAGCTTAACTGACTCCTCACCCGGACTAACAGACATTGTAATTGCCTGTGACCGGGCTTGCTCTAGTGTAGTCAGTCAAGTGAGACTTAAATAGTAGTCTATGTTTCTAGACAGGATGATGGCGCCTTCCTGGTTAGGGTGAAGGCCGTCTCTCATCAGCAAGCCTGGTTTGCCCCAGAAAGAGGGCCAGTTATCAATAAACGTTAGTCCCTGCGTCCTACAGTAGCTAGCCAACCACTTGTTAAGCGAGACTAATCTGCTATATCTCTCATCATTGCCTCTCGCAGGCAGGGGGCCAGAGACAATTACTCGATGCCTGGACATCTTTCTGGCGAGATCACAAGTCCTGGCTATGTTTCTCTTTGTAATCTCTGACTGTCTCATTCTAGTGTCATTGGAGCCAACGTGTACAACTATATTCGCATAATTAGTGGTGCGATTAGCCTGTCGTACGTGTTTACTAGGCCTGTTGCGAGTTAGCTCCCTAAGATTAGCTTCAATGTCAGGTGCTCTGGCCCCGGGGATACACTTTATTGTGGCTGGTTTGCTAAGCTTTATGTTTCGGGTGATGGAGTCCCCTATGACTAAGGTGTGGTGCCCGGTAGACTGGGGTGTAGGACTAGCTAAAGAGCTAAATCTATTATGCGTCTCAACCGGTACACCGTAGCTTGTAGGCCGCTTAGGACTGCTACAAGCTGGGCTAGTTAGCTCGCTACAGCTAACGCTAGCAGATGTGTCCGCAACATCTAAAGTTACGACATTACTCTGCTCTAACTGGCGGACACGGCCCTCTAGCAGAGCCAACCTCTCCGTGAGTATGGTGCAAGACGCGCAGGAAGCCATTACTCACAGTGTTTTCTGTCACCGAGTGAAGTTCCTGCTGTCCTCAGGGAAGTGGTCGCGAAATAACAGTTAATTGTTTTGGAATATATACAGGAATCATACTTTTTACAGTAATTTGTTGTAATGTTACAGTGAATTTTTGTACTTTTACTATGAAAAAACTACTGTTATGAAATCCTTTTGAATCCTGGTTAAAGCAATGCCTCTGCGCTAAATGGTTCAAGGACAGCTTTACATTTACTTTGGACGGACACACATACGTTTCAGGAAGAAAGTGAGGAAGAATGTAAATGTTCTGTTTTTGCATTGTGCATTATTATGGTACACTCTTTTAGTGTATTTACGGTAATTCCCAGCATGCATTGCTCTATGCGCGGGCTCCGGTGTTTAGTCTGTTTATGTGAACGGCAGTGGCCGGTTTGTTATTGTGTTCCCTCAGTAAAGTATACGTATAAAAAGAAGAAGGTTGTCGTCATTGAATTATCAATGGTAGCAGAGGATGTCTAACAACGCTAACTACAGAGTCCCTCCTGCGTTTGAAGAAAATAAGTCATATGAGAGCTGGAAAAATTAGGTTGAAATGTGGATACGTGTTACCGATCTGGATAAGGAGAAACAAGCATTAGCTGTTGCTCTCTCACTGAGGGGGAGAGCTAGAGATACAGCTTTGGAAATACCTGCGGATGATTTGAACAAAGATGACGGGATGAAGACCCTTGTAAAGGCATTGGATAATGTATTCTTAAAAGAAGAAAAGGACAGAGCTTATGATGCATACACGGACTTTGACAAGATTCGGAGAGAAAACGAAGTTTCCATGGTGGATTACATCGTTCAGTTCGAGCAGAGGTACAACAAAATGCGCAAATTTGACATGGTTCTTCCCGACGCTGTTTTGGCATTCAAGTTGTTGGATACAGCCAGTCTCGATGTTAAAGATAAACAGCTTGCGCTTACAACTTGTTCAACACTTACATTTGCAAGCATGAAATCAGCTTTAAAAAGGATTTTTGGAGACAATGTGCAGCCGCCCACATGCAGCGGGGGGAATTCACATGCGCGAAGATGTTGCTTTTTATGTGGATCAAAGGAAAAGAGACGGAAGGAAATTTCGTTCCCAATCCGACCAAAAGAGGGCGCCATTGACTGGCTCAAACCCACTGGATAGGTTTGGCAGAAGATCTAAGTGCGCTATTTGCCAGAGTACATTTCACTGGGCTAAGGACTGCCCAAATAAGGCTGAACATGTAAAAATGACAGAGGAAAATGCAGAGACAGAAACAATTGAAGAGTGCAATGTTACATTGTTTTCTAAAGAGTCAGTTTCTGATGCTGAAATATTCATGGTAGAAGCCTTAGGTTCAGCTGTAATTGACACTGCATGCACCAGAACAGTCTGTGGTGAAAAATGGCTGGAGAATTACATTCATACACTGAAGGAGAGTGACAAGAAAAAAATTGAAAATACACAGAGTAGAAGAGCTTTTAAGTTTGGTGATGGACAAGTTGTTCATTCCATAAAAAAAGTAAAAGTCCCAGCAAAAATAGGACAAACCAGGTTCCACATAGAGACTGAGGTGGTCTCAGTGAACATTCCTTTACTACTAAGTAAAACGTCACTTAAGAGGGCAAAAGCAGTGCTTGACATTGAGAATGATAAAGCCACAATGTTTCAGAAACCAGTGCCTCTTGAGATTACATCCTCTGGACACCACTGTGTAAACATAGTGGACAGAGATTGCACAGCCACCCGTGAGAATGAACCCCAAACTGATGAAGTTCTGGCCATAAGAGATGGCATGAGTAAAGATGAAAAACTCAAAGTATTGGTGAAACTTCACAAGCAGTTTGGACATGCCTCAGTTGATAAACTCAAAAAATTACTAATTAGTGCTGGAAGTAATGATGATGAGAGTGTTACTATTCTGAATGACATCGTAAGTAGCTGTGAAACATGTCTCAAGTACAACAAGCCCAAACCAAAGCCATCAGTTGGTCTACCAATGGCTTCAACATACAATGAAACTGTGGCATTAGATTTACACGAGCTAGAACCAAATGTGTGGTACCTCCACATGATTGATCACTTCACCAGGTTCAGTGCTGGTAGCATTGTTACAACAAAAAAATCCAGTGAAATTGTGAGGCACTTTATTCATTCCTGGGTGAGTGTTCATGGAGCCCCATCTAAGATTTGTTGTGACAATGGAGGTGAATTCAATAACGAGGAAATGAGGGACATGGCTGAGAACTTTAATATTGAAGTGAAAACCACTGCTGCCTACAGTCCATGGAGTAATGGATTGATGGAAAGACATAACCAGACCCTTACAGAGATCCTGTTAAAAGTGAAGAAAAGCAGTGTTTGTGACTGGAAAACAGCCCTAGATTGGGCCTTGATGGCAAAGAATACAATGCACAATGTGCATGGATTTAGTCCATACCAGCTGGTGTTTTGACAAAACCCGAACCTACCTTCTGTGCTGGTTGATAAACCACCTGCCCTGGAGGGCAGTACCATGAGTAAATGGGTAGGACAGCACATTTCAGCATTGCATGAAGCAAGGACAGCGTTTACTGAGGCAGAGTGCTCTGAGAGAATCAGGAGAGCTCTGCGCACACAGCTTCGCAGCAGATGAATACTACGAAACTGGAGATAAAGTGTACTACAAAAGAATGGACTGCAATGAATGGAAAGGCCCTGGGGTGGTAATTGGACAAGACGGGGTGGTAATATTTGTTAGACATGGAGGCTCCTATGTCCGGGTGCATCGCTGTAGACTGCGCAAGGCCATAGATCACTACACTGACACGTCTCGTGACAGCCAAGAAAGCCAGACAGAACTTAATGCAGCAGAATGTGGCATTGAACATGTTGAAGATCTACCCAATACTGTATCTAGTGATGGAGACAGTGTGCCTAACACAGAGAATGCGGCAGGGAGCTCTAATAATGACAGAGACAGCAATGAGCAAGATAATGATCCATCTGACAGACAACCTTCTATCATAAGAACAGACCGTAGTATGAATCTAAAGGCAGGACAATTCATTAAGTATGTGGAAAGAGACACTGGAATTTCACACACAGCAAAAGTGCTAGGTTGAGCGGGAAAGCCAACTGGAAAACACAAGAACTGGTACAATCTGGAGTACACTGAGCCAGTTAACCTCACTGGCACAACAAGGTCAGCTGACCTTTCACAGGTTGACACACTGCAGATTCAATCATTGGACAGGGTGGAACAGCCATCTGATCACGAGGATGTACTTGTTACAAAGGATGTGTCATTTGAATCAGCTAAACTTACTGAAATCAGTAACTGGGAGAAACACGGTGTGTTTGATGAAGTAAAAAACATGGGACAAAAATGCATTTCGACAAGATGGGTGTGTACACTCAAAGACACACCAGACGGCATAGTTCCAAAAGCAAGGCTAGTGGCGAGAGGATTTGAAGAGCTAAACACAAAAGATCTCCCAAAAGACTCGCCAACATGTGCCTCAGAGTCTCTTACACTACTCATGTCTGTGATATGTCAAAACCGATGGACACCCCACTCTATGGACATTAAGTCAGCATTCCTTCAAGGAAATGAGTTATCCCGAGACATCTATGTTCGTCCACCACCTGAAGCCAAGAGTGAGGGAACTCTATGGAAGCTAAACAAATGTGTTTATGGACTAAATCAGGGGTCACCAACGCGGTGCCCGCGGGCACCAGGTCGCCCGTAAGGACCAGATGAGTCGCCCGCGGGCCTGTTCTAAAAAAAAAAAAAAAAAAAAAAAAAAAATTAAAAAAAAAAAAAAAAAAATTTTTTTTTTTTTTTTTTTTTTAATTAAATCTACATAGAAAAAACACAAGATACACTTTCAATCAGTGCATCAACCCAAACAACCTCCCCCATGCACACTCATCCACACCCACTCACACAAAAGGGGTTATTTCTTTCTGCTACCAATATTCTGGTTCCCACAACATAGACAACACATCTGCAAGGGACACAGTCCCTGAAGCAAACATGATTGTATAGGCTGCTGGTCCACTAACATTTTCATTAATTACTATTTTTTATGTAATTATTTTTATATTGTTTTACTTTCTTTTTTATCCAAGAAAATGTTTTTTATTTATTTATCTTATTTTATTTTATTTTTTCAAAAAGGGCCTTATCTTCAACAGACCAGGTTGTCAATGAAATTAGATTTGTTTAAAGGGTTTTTTAAACCAGGCCCAGTCCAGATAATGTCCAAGTCAGACTCAGCAACACACACCTTCATTCATGTACACAGAAAAAAATTAGGGAACACAACAGATTGCATATAATTTACAAACAAAATTACATTTTCAAAATAAGCATTTATGTACAGTCCAGATTATGTCCAGGTCACTCAAATTAGGGAACACAACAACAGATATCATATAATCTATAAACATAATTATACTTTCAAAATAAGCCTTTGAGGACTTGTCATCTTTTTTTTAAATGTTTTTTGGCATCATTATCGTTTTCAACCATGTAACTTTCTAAAGTTAGAAAATACTGAATAAATGTTTTAAAGAAAGTAATACTAAGTGAATATCTGTTGTTGGCCTTAAAAATAAACATTTTACCGAGTACTATAATTAAATTGACTAAATCATGATTGTCAATGAACTCTCCTAAAATAACAGAAACCACATTAAGCTTCATAAACAAACCAATCCTTAAACACATTTTTTCAACTTCCACCCAAAACAAAGACACAATATGACAATACCAAAACAAATGCAGGGTGGATTCAGGCTCCTGACAACAAAATCGGCAATCATCTGACTCTGTCGTATTCCATAATTTTAACATTTTCCCTGTGGGTAAGAAGTTATAAATAATTTTAATTTGAAAATAACGATTTTGCACATCGATAGTGGTTTTATAGATTAGTTTGAATATGGCATCCCATGGCAACGGGCAGTCAAAAAAGTCCTCCCATTTTCCATTTGTGTTGTATGAGGCAGCCTTCAAAGATTTCTTTATTAAATAAAAATTATATATTTTTCTATTTATTTTAGTTCCTTTTTGCCAACTAGAATTTCTTATTAGAGGTTTACAAACTAATAATTTAGTAGTTCCATAATTAATTATTTGTTTCCATCTTTTCCCAATTACTCCAGTTAGTTGATAAAATGAAAAGCTTGAGCAAGCATCACCATACATAGCTCTAAATTCATCATACTTCATAATTTTACCATTCTCATTGATAATATCATTGACAAAAATGATTCCTCTTTCAAACATATTTTTCCAAAAGAAAGGCTTTCCATCTATTACAATATTAGAGTTCATCCATATTAACTGCTGCAAAATATCGTCTCTTTTTTCTGGCACATAAAATTGAAAACACCACTATGAGTGGATTGTTTCCTTTATGAACCCCGCCATGTTTCCCAGCAGACTCTCTGGGAGGGGATCACTTGTAAAAAAGGATACAATTTATTTTGATACAGTACCTGTTTTTTGTCCAACAGGACATTTGTGTACCACTCAATGTTTAAATACATCTTTGGAACAATTGATGCTTTTAAAGACAGACACATAGCTTCAAGGTTGAGAAGTTTCAGGCCCCCATATTCATACTCTTTGTACAAAACCTTTCTTTTAATCTTTTCTGGTTTGCCGTTCCAGACAAAATCGAAGACCCTCCGCTCATAAATCTTAAAGTTTTGTGATGGAGCTGGTAATGACAAAAACAAATAAATAAATTGAGGAATAATTAACGAGTTGGCAATAGACATTTTACCATACAAGGTTAGGGATTTCCCTTTCCATAATTGCATAATTTTGTCCAGCTTTCTTAGTCAATTATCATAATTTACTGAGCCTAGATCTTCCAGATTTTCTGGGACAACAACACCAAGTATGTTAACTGGTCCATCTGTCCACAAAACAGGCACTTTGCATTCCATTCGAAAGGACGTTCCCTTTAGATTTCCGATCCTTAACATTTTACATTTATCATAATTAAGCTTAAGGCCAGATTGCTGTGAAAATATGTCCAAAATATTAAGAAGGTTCCGCAAACAATGAGGAAAAATCTTATCTTTGTGAATCAGCCTTTTCTGACATGAACTTCATCAAGAACAAACACAGAACACGCCTCACTGATGCACATCTGCAAGACTCACTCAGAGTTGCAGTGTCAAGTTACACACCAGAGTACAACACACTAGTTAACAGCATGCAATGCCAGGCTTCCCACTAACTGACAAAGAAACAGATAACAGATTTGGTGTCCAGTTCAAAGTGTGACATGATTTAAAAATTTGAGAGTTTACTTTTGTATTTTACATGAGTTATTATTTGTACAAACATGGTGCAAAGTAATTCATGATTTGTTAAAAAATGTTAGTGGCTAGCTAGTTAAAATGGGATATTGTGATTTCACAAGACTGTCTTAGAAGTGATCATTTGAAAATGTTCCATTTGAAAAATCTGCACTTAGAGAAAATATAAAAATAAAGTGTTACATATTGATATTTATCTGTTTCTATATATATTTATTGTGAGAAATCATTAAGATGATCAGTGTTTCCACAAAGATAAATATCATTAATTATTAATAATAACAGAGTTAAAGGTAAATTGAGCAAATTGGCTACTTCTGGCAATTTATTTAAGTGTGTATCAAACTGGTAGCCCTTCGCATTAATCAGTACCCAAGAAGTAGCCCTTGGTTTCAAAAAGGTTGGTGACCCCTGGACTAAATGATGCATCACTGTACTGGTACAATAGGGTTAAAGAAACAATGTTGCAAACTGGAGGAAAGATGTCACAAATTGACCCTGCTATATTTTATTGGTTGGATAAAGATTGTAATGTGTCTGGGGTGCTTGCTTGTCATGTTGATGATTTCATCTGGGGTGGTTCACAGATTTTCACAACAACTGTAATCCCTCACCTGCAATCTGCCTTTCAAGTGGGCAGAGAAGAACATGACAGCTTTCGCTATGTAGGCATGGAGTATTTCACTGTAAATGGAGTAACATGTATGCATCAAGACAATTACATACAGAATCTCCAGCCAATTCACATAGACATCTCCAGAGCCATGAGACGGGATGCTCTTTTGACTGAAAGTGAAATTGATGACCTGAGATCAAAAATAGGTCAACTTCTGTGGGTTGCCAGACAAAGTAGACCGGATATTATGTTTGATACATGTGTCCTTGCAGCTAACATAAAACATGCTACTGTGCAGACTTTACATGACACAAACAAGGTGGTGAAAAAATTGAAATCAGAACATGTGACACTGAAGTTTCAGAACCTGGGAAAAGACAGTTCTCTAAAGCTAGTAGTGTTCTGCGACGCCTCCCTGGGAAACCTTACAGATGGAGGCACTCAAGGGGGACATCTCATTCTGCTGATGGGTGAGGAAGGAAGATTCTCCCCTGTGTATTGGCAGTCAAAAAAGATCAGAAGAGTCGTACGGAGCACTCTTGCTGGAGAAACTCTTGCCCTTGCCGATGCTATTGACAGTGCCATTTCTTTATCTGACCTTCATGCAGAACTTACCACAGGGAATGTATCACAACATGTCTTACCAATAGTGTGTGTCACTGATAACCACTCCCTTGCAGACGCCATCAAGTCTACTAAGTGAGTGACAGAGAAAAGGCTCCGCCTTGAAATAAGTGGCATCAAAGAACTTCTTCAGTGTAAAAGAATTCAACAGATTCTCTGGCCACCTACTGGAGAGCAGCTAGCTGACTGTTTGACAAAACGAGGTGCATCCGCACTTCAGCTCCTAAAGGCACTCAGTGTTGGAGAGTGGAAACTGGAATAGAGACTATTCTTTTGTGGACAGTTTTTTTTGTATAAGTTTTATTTGTTGATCACCATGTGCTTACATTTTCATACTTATGGACATTAATAATAGACTGTGATTTTTGTGTTAAAAAAACTAAAAAGAAAAAGTGGGAGATTGTAAATGTTCTGTTTTTGCATTGCGCATTATTATGGTACACTCTTTTAGTGTATTTACGGTAATTCCCAGCATGCATTGCTCTATGCGCGGGCTCCGGTGTTTAGTCTGTTTATGTGAACGGCAGTGGCCGGTTTGTTATTGTGTTCCCTCAGTAAAGTATACGTATAAAAACAAGAAGGTTGTCGTCATTGAGTTATCAAGAAGATAGATGTGCGTGGCCAAAATTGACTCGGGGAAATTAGTGTTGCACCCTGTTTGAAAAGATAGTCTCTACAATGGTACAAAAAAAACTTTAGAAGAGGTGCACATTTCCATGTCAACGTCAGTTTTGATACATCTCAACTTTGCCGTAAAAAAGGGCGTAGTGCAGGTTTTTTTGCGTACGAAGCTTGATACATGAGGCCCCCGGTTTCAAATCGCATAATTTAGGTGTGTTAGTCCAGTTTCTCAAAAGCCAAACATGATCATCTTACAACTAATGTTTCAATTGGTCTTAGGATGCTTCTTTAGAGCCGAAATATTTGAGAAATTAGACTAATTTAGTGCATGGAAATGTTATCCGTGTGTTTACAGTGGTCCAAATTACTTTATACAACAGGAGCACTTTAGTGTTTTTTAGGAATTTTCTGCAAAAATGATTGTTTTGAACTGAACTCGGGGCCAGTTTGGTGTCATTCCCGGGCCAGATTTAGCCCCTGGGCCGCAAGTTGTAAAGCCCTGCTTTAAATGAAAAGAACGAAAACATAACTTTTCAGTTGCAGTAGGATTTCTTCTGCCTACCTCCGTCCAGTCCAGGGCCAACCACTCCGGGGGGCAGCTGTGGTTGTTGCAGGGTTCAGTAAATGAGGGCCGTGAAGGAGGGCAGGCGGAGTCATCCAGGACCTTCTCTTCTAATGCAGAGAGCCTCCTTTTGCATAACACCTCGCGGGTCCTCAGGCCACCATTGCAGCTGCGACTGCACTCCGACCACTTTCCTGTCCACCAGCTGAGCAAGACGATAATGATTACTGTGTGTCAGGATTGTGTGAACATAAATACACCAGCAAACACTCACGTTGGGGAACATGGCTCAGTATTGCAGAATCTGCGCCTCTCTTTGGGCTTGTTCTTCTTATCACAGAAGTGGTTGTAAACAATGGAGTGGTCTGATAGCTTCCTACAACCCACCTGCTGGATCTGCTCACCTGAAAGTCAAGACAATACAATCAGAACATTCAGCACAAACATACAAATAAAAATGCTTGTCACTTTCAAAGCAGCAACCAGATGGACTTTATTAACACAAAACACATAAACTAGGGCTCAAAAGGTTTGAAGAGTTAGTGTGCATTATTTTACAAAGTGTTTATAGTCAAGTTCCCATTGCTTAGTAATTATTAGGTATCATCTATTACATATTTCTCTAATTAGTATAACAGTTTATGCAAATCATTCTACAGTGTTTACGTTTATTCTACTCCTGTACATAGTGTTTACTCTTCATTATTTGATCCTAATTCAAGGCATTATTGCACATTCTGAACATTTTTTCTGTCACTCCTTACTCCTTTATTCGCATTTATCTACAAACTGTATTAACTCTACTATTACATACAGTATCTTTATCCTTTACGTTAATTACTGTAATTATTAGTAATTGCTGTGACTTGAGAAGAGGTCTAATTAAATATTATTATTATTTTATAGAGGTTTATTTGAAATAGGGACAGATACAAAAACATAGACATCTGAAACAGTTATCCGATGCATGCATCACAGTGTTTGTAGCCAAAGCTAATTTACAACACTTGTCCCCAACAACAACAACAACACAGATCCAACATCATTAAAATAGGAAAATAAAAAATAGAGTGAGTTGATAATAATGATAATAGTAATAACACAGACAAAGTGCAAACTAGATAAAAGCCAATAATAATAATAATAACACAGACAAAGTGCAGACTAGATAAAAACCAATTAGTAAAAATGAGTAAAAACTAAACATGGGAACACGATTGTTGCTCAACTAGCCATAATTTTGTTTGTTTTTTGAAAGTGACAAGTGCAGGTATACTTTTCAAAGTGTCCGGTAAAGAGTTCCATAGTTGTGGTCCTTTTATTGAAAAGGCAGTCTGGGCAAAAGATGTTCTACGGAATGGAACACAACAGTTGCCTTTTGACATTGCTCGGGTGGTAGATCTGGTACCACTTTGCAGTCTTGTAATTGCCTTGCAGAGCAATTGGGGAGCAGAGTTATGCAAGCATTTAAAAACCAGTTTGACTGTGTGTAACAAAATAAAATTGGTAAAACTTAAAATATTGTATTTGGTTAAAATTTGGCAATGATGATATCGTATACTCTTCTTGTCTAGAACTTTCAAGGTGCGGTTATAAAGACACTCAATGGTCTTGATTGATGACTGGTGTGCCTGGGACCATGTGGTTAAGCCATAAGATATGTGTGACAGAATCATTGCATTCATAAAAGTAAAAGCACAGCTAAGAGTTAAGCAGTGTCTTATAATCTTAAAACAGCCTAGGTTTGCCTTCAGGGTTTTACACATCTTCTTAATGTGACTTTTAAAATTCAGCTGATAGTCTATGATTATGCCCAAATATTTGACTTCAGGTACTTGTTCAATGACCTCCTCATTAATTTTTATATTCAGGTTTGTTTGAGGTAGCTTTTTTATGGAGAAGCATATGCTCTGCTTCTTCCTACTCCTTTTCACACATGTTGAATTGTGTAACTGTAAACATATGATGTACTTGAATGTAACTTTTTTGGCATGTTCAAAATTATAAACCATTACTATTACTTTTCAAACTTCTTTTACCAAGTTCAACCAATTACAACAACAGCGGTGGATGCATGTGCATGTACGAGACAGTCTGCCCCACAACAAGAGGATAGAGAAAAAGAAGGAACTTAGTAACTACAATGTCGGACGACGATGGCAGTTCGCGCAAAGCTCTTTGGTTAAATCTCTACCATATATGGAGATATCCGCTTATATCACACTTGGGAAAAATATCACAAATTGGGAAAATTCCTAACGGCTCGTTTGGAAGAAGTATGAAGGAAAGCAAGATTTTTTAAAATACATTTCTCCGCCATTCCTCTGTTTGATTCAAAAATTTCCGCAACTTATGCAGTTCCCATATACACAATAATAAGTAAGAAAGGGTTGGTTTTGGATAATAGGTCTCCTTTAAGTATCAAGCCTTGTAAATTGCATCTTGTTGTAAGGGCGGTGTCTACCTCCAGCACAGAGAGCAGAACAGTGTGACCAGGATGTGTGGTACCAGGCAAAACCAATCAGGGGATCCCGGTTGACAGGGGGGTTAAAACGATAGTGGATTCCAGGGTTCTCCTCCATTACCATCACCTGCATACAGATTTTTAGTAAACACATTTACTTGTGTCTCGTTTTTATCACTGCATATAATACACAGAATAAACAAATACATAGAAATATATACAGTAGCTAACAAATGTTTACCATGACAATGAGGGTCATATTTGTTGGTCCCAGAGCCTCAAGAGTTTCCGGTCCATCTGTAGGGCGTCTGTAGTGGAAAGTTGTTCCAGCAACATTTAACCGCTGCGGCGTGTCAGCGGTCAGCTTCTCATTGAGAAAGTAATGATCACTTTTAGTCTTCAGCACTGGAGCACAGAAGAGATGAAAGTACATGGAACAAATCAATGCACTGAAATGTCACATGGTTAATTATCTTATGGCACAAATACATGAGAGAAACTATTGGGACAATAATTATTAAAACACACCATTTTATGTGGTTGATTAAATCATCAATCAAAAAGACTACACTCCACTTAAAAACGAGCCATTGGCCACAATTGGCCAATGGCCACAAATGGCCAATGGCCAATGGTCATTCAGATACCTTCTGAATGATTTGTGTACAAAAAGGAAATAATGTTCTACAAGCTGACCAATCACAGCCTTTAAGGTCAATGGGATTAGATTTGTTTGGAGGTGCACATCACGCTAGTATGAAAAATATATTCATGTTGGCAGGTCTGCATTCGGAATAAACTGGAACAGAATTGTGAGGTAGAAGGAAAACTGTGTAAACCTCATTCGCCAACACGGCAGAACATCTCAAGCTTTGCCTTCCATTAATACCCACAGTCTGATACAGCACTGACTTGACTTGAATCGAGGAAAAGACGTCAGTTTTGCCTTGCAGAACGACAACTGAATTTTTTTTGTAGCAAGCAACAACAAAACAGTAACATCATCCCTGGCGAGTGTTGTACACACACACATCTCATTCCACTCTCACCAACCACTTCCCTGTTTCCCCGGCTCCAGTATCAGCTAGTATTTAACATATGCCCCCATATAGTTGCCCGGGATATGCCTGTAATATTATTCTTTAATTTTGGACCTCCAGAATAGGCATGGCATCATCCATTTGTGTCAACAAGGTTGAATTGAATTTCCCTCTGGATTAATAACGTATCTGTCTATTACGTCGGAAAACCTTTGACAAGTTGACCTCATGTCTGTCCCCGCCCATTAGAAAGTTTCAAAATGTAAAGTACGATCCGCCTTGAAAACTGAGTATTTTATTTTCAAAACAAAACAAGATCATTTTTTGGGTTTATATTATGCTAGATCCACTCGACGTCCATTGCACAGGTTGCCCAGGGGGGGACAAGGTTTCTCATTGTCATCCCATTGGGTTGAGTTTTTTCTTGCCCTGATGTGGGATGTCGTTGTGGCTTGTGCAGCCCTTTGAGACACTCGTTATTTAGGGCTATATAAGTAAACTTTGATTGATTGATGGTTTGTGCATGACTTCCTGTCCAACACAAGCAGATTTTAGCTAAATGGATCCACCGTGTTGCGGCGACCGGCAAATATAAGAGTTCTGTGTATATCTAGCGCAGGGATGCGCTAAATATACGCAGGCGCTGGAAACTGACACTGAAATAGTGATGGAAAGAGTCCGCTGCAGTGGCAGAGCATCCAGTGGCAATCAAGAGTCGTGCTGGAAAACAACCCGACAGCTTGGGCTTTTAACTCGATGACTAGCACTTTCGACACTTAATTAGAAAACTGTGGTTCCAGGATGAACAGGCAACAATTCATAGTCTTCGGGTGTAATTATTAACATTCCAGCTTTTTGTCTTTTGTACCTATTTCTGCAGTTTTTTTATTTCTATAATTTGCAGAGAGCCAATAAAGAAGAAGCCACAGGCTGCGAATGGCCTTTGACTTAGGCAGTTACACCGTCATGGCATCTTACCTAGGTGGTTCATGGATACGTTGAGCTCCTGTATGTGAATGAACACTGAACCTTTTGGGATTCGGATGACCTCTTCATAGCCTGCGTGGTAAACACAAGTCAAATTACAAACACATTTTGCCACTGGACCACATTCGCTCACCAATGACAGAAATATAAAAGGGGACAGAATTCCAACTGTCAAGCACACACTCAAAGACATCAGGTCAAAGCTGGTAAAAGCGAAATCAAGGAATAGCACTGTTTTCTGGGCAACAGGGGACGTGATGCATGAGTAGTGTTTAACTCTGTGGGATGCCGATAGACTGAGGAAAAGCTTCAGATTCCGGTCGCATTCCCTGGCAGTGTGCCTCAGCCACTCTGCTCAGCTCTTTTCACACGAATAAAAAAATCCAGATGAACCGCCTCTTCACTATATTCCCTCAATCTGTTTTCCTGTCCCTTTCATTTCTTTCCCCTTCCTTGGCTCCATCTTTGCTTTGCCAACCAGGCGGCCAAAGCAGCCCTGCAAATAACTCCAGTCTTTCTTGATGAAAAAGGAATGAAAAGTGAGGCATACAATAATATCTTCCAGTGCTTCAACCACGAAAAGAAAGGAGAGGCTTGACAGGAAACCTCTTTATGGGACAGGCAATGTTCGAAGAGTCAAGATGGAGGTGTGGAAAAAGAATTTAGTTCAGAGGGTTTTGGTTGGAAGACAGACACAAAGACAGAAAAGTGGATTAGATTAGTTTTTCTATGTGATGGACTTGGAGCAAAGGACCTGTAAAGCCCTAGTCCGGGGGTCAGCAACCTGCGGTTGTAGAGCGCAATGCAGCTCTTTAGCGCTGCCCTGGTGGCTCCCTAGAGCTTTTTCAAAAATGTATGAAAATGGAAAATGGATGGGGAAAAAATATATTTTTTGTTTTAATATGGGTTTTGTAGGACAAACATGACACAAATCTCCCTAATTGTTAGCAATCCCACTGTTTATATTGAAAATGCTTTACTGATGAGAGTATTTGGCGAGCACCGATTTGTCCTAATAATTGTGGCGATCCTTGAACTCACCATAGTTTGTTTACATGTACAACTTTCTCCGATGCTGCCACAGAAAGACGTGTTTATGCCATTCCTTCTTTGTCTCATTTTGTCCACCAAACGTTTTATGCAGTGCGTGTTTGCACAAAGGTTAGCTTTGTTGATGTTATTGAATTGTTGGAGTGCTAATCAAGCATATTTGGTCAGTGCATGACTGCAAGCTAATCAATGCTAACATGCTATTTAGGCTAGCTCTGTGTACATATTGCATCATTATGCCTCGATTGTAGGTATATTTAAGCTACCGTATTTTTCGGAGTATAAGTCGCACCGGAGCATAAGTCGCATTTTTGGGGGAAATTTATTTGATAAAACCCAACACCAAGAATAGACATTTGAAAGACAATTTTAAATAAATAAAGAATAGTGAACAACAGGCTGAATAAGTGTACGTTATATGATGCATAAATAACCAACTGAGAACATGCCTGGTATGTTAACGTAGCATATTATGGTAAGAGTCATTCAAAGAACTATAACATATAGAACATGCTATACGTTTACCAAACAATCTGTCACTCCTAATCGCTAAATCCCATGAAATCTTATACGTCTAGTCTCTTGCGTGAATGAGCTGAATAATATTATTTGATATTTTACGGTAATGTGTTAATTATTTCCACACATACATCGCTCCTGTCCAAACTATGAAAAAAACTGCGACTTATAGTCAGAAAAATATGGTAATTAAATTTCCTTTACTAATGTTGTCAGTGTATTTAATTTATATTTACATGTCTCGTGACATATCATCTGTATGTAATATTGGCTGCATTTCTGATAGTTGTTTGTGTGCCATGTTGTTGTAGACCACCGCAAACGTTACCCAGCTTGCAAAGATTGTAATAAACCCATGAGAAGAAGACAGCCTGTCCACGGATGTTTGACAGCATCTAGAGTTCATTTCATTGGGTCATGCAGCACTTGATGTCATACAAGTTAGTGGGTTTAGTACTGTAAATCATGATTATAATCATGAGACATATCTACTGGTCAACAGCAATATGCCATTTTATTACTTACTCAAGGCCAGATTTACTAAAGGGCTTACTAAAGCGTGTACTATAACACGTGCAAACTTGATAGCACACGCAAAGCTCATCTACTAAACGTGTGCAAAGTGGATTGCGTCAGTTAAGTGAACAGAATAAGGTGTGCAATCCATTTTGTGTCTCTGTCTTCATTACTATGCTAAATATACGCTGATCATCAGAACGGCCACAAAACTAATAAATATTTAGCACGCGCAATGTGATTTTTCAACACTCATCACCATTCGCGAGAACTTTTTTGCGTTTCATTTCGCAAGTGTCAGAAGGACGTGCTATCTGACACAGACACACACGGCTGTGTCAGATAAGAGGTGCTCCCACTGCACAGACAGACGATGGACAGACGAGAATCCTCCGTCATACGTGTGTGTGTCAACATATTTGGACTGACGGAACTAAAAAATATTAGCATTCATCATTTTTCTTTTATAATTTTATAGCTGCGGGATGACTTAAAGGGCTGGATATAATTAATTCAATTAATGCGTTTTGGTGTCTGCGTTTTTTTAAAATATCGTTTGTTTTTTTCTATTTAGGAAATATATTACTAAAACATATCTCCTGCATGTAAAGACATCCTTCATTATGCATTTTCTTGTGTTTATTGCAGACGCACAAATGCGCTGGTGATTCGATCTACAGCATTGCGAACAGAAATATGTGTCAGTTTACACATGTTTCTGTGGTCTAGATTGCAATTCAGAAAAGGTGTTACAGATTATAGATGCGTGCTGCTGGTTCAACACATCGCACACAAGTGTCTCCATGGTAAAATCCTCATTTAGATAAGGTGGTGAGCACCACTTTTCAATTGCACACGCATTCTTAGTAGATCACACTCATAATACATGCTATTTTATTTTTTGCACACGTTGTCTAGCGCGTGGTATTGGGATCTCAGTAAATCAAATCAAATTTTAATCGTAATCACGATTTTGGCAACTACGATTATGTGAGGGTGATCGTTGGTGATATTGACATTTAAAAAGCCGGCTCCGCTGCATATCAAACCATCAATCACCGAAAGACAGTGGACTCGGGTATAGGGAGAGTATGGACAATTAAACCGCAGGATGTGTGCAACTGTGCCCGGATGCATGTATTGCAGGTCGTTGTAACGTTAGTTTTCTCTGCAAAATTAACCATAATAATATGTCTAAATATAGTTTTAAACATACTACAGCTCATAAAGTTACAATAAAACATGCTTTTATTTTGTCAAAGTATAATTATGTGGTTTTATTTGATGGACTCTGCTGTATACATTCATGTAGTGTTTAGTGACCAGCGGACTTCTAACACACTCACGACGAAATACATGCAGTATATATGTATGTATATATATATATATATATATATATATATATATATATATATATATATATATATATATATATATATATATGTATACAATCCATAATTAATTGACTGTTGATTTGCTTGTATGTTTGTAATCATGATGAGCAATAAAACATATCAATAACAAAAAAACAGTGTATGGATATGCATGTTTACACACAAAAAAAACTCTTGAATTAAAAAATATGTTGAATGAGGAAGTGCAGTGTATGCATAGCTCCAGCTGTGGCCAGTGTAGGCAGCTCAATGTTGGTGTGCAACATGGCGTCCTGTAGTCACGTGAGGGGCTTTTGACCAATCATTCAGGAGATCGTCTGAAACCGAATAGTCAATACTCTGTCTATACACGGCTCTGAGTGGACTCATGTGAGAATGAGCAGGAGTGAGTGAGAACAGAGGGGGACATTAGATCAGCTGGTCGCCAGTAGCTTCCAAAAATATTAGGAAAAAAAATGCACTATTACATCGGAGCCTTCCCCCCACAGTAACCTTGAAACACACGGCAAAGTTGTGTTGGTGTGAACACACGAAACACGCATGTGTTATTTCAAAACAAAATCACCACAAAATATTTATCAATCCTACACTATCTATACCAGTGCTTCTCAAATATTTTCTGTTACCCCCCCCCAGGAAGAAGGAAATATTTTGTGCCGCCCCCACATTCTCCACCATGACTAAAAATAGTATTGTTTGTCGATAAATTTGTTATGACAATATCTCTACATAACATTGTAAGCTTATCAAAAATAAAAGAAACAACACACCAGTCTTTCCTCATCCCCCACCGTGGTTACAGTGAAGCCAAGTGCGACATACGCTCATCATATTCTGGTACAGCAAAAAAAGCATGTTCCTCGAGGTTACGCGCCCCCCCCTGACATTGCACCGTGCCACCCCAGGGGGGCCCGCCCCACTGTTTGAGAATGACTGATCTATACTAACACATTAAACACAAAGATGTTTAGGACACGTTTTCTAGCTGGTTTTATATCAAATAGTATCACTGTATTTTACTTCCGAGCGTTCCTGAATGTCAATAGAACAAACCAAAACATACAAAGGCGACAGGACTCGATCAATACGCAGCGCATCAGCGGGTTTATACGTAAATCTAGAAAAATATACTACTTTGACTAGAACAGGGGTCGGCAACCCGCGGCTCCGGAGCCGCATGCGGCTCTTTGACCACTCTGATGCGGCTCAGCTGCATACTTACCGACCCCCCCGATTTTCCCAGGAGACTTATGGATCTCAGTGCCTCTCCTAGATAACTCCCAGGGAAAATATAATCCTATTTTCACTCTAATTACTAAATTAAGGGAGTGCCCTGATTGCACTGTAGTAGTTGTTCTCTATAGCATTTACAAACAGCGTGCCAGCCCGGCCACATGTTGAATGTAGCTTTTACTTGCACACATAGGAGACAGCAAAGCATACTTAGTCATCAGCCACACAGCTTACACTGACGGTAGCCGTATCAAACAACTTTAACACTGTTACGTTACAAATATGCGCCACACTGTGAACCCACACCAAAAAAGAATGAAAAACACATTTCTGGAGAACATCCCACCGTAACACAACATAAACACAACACAACCAATACCCAGAATCCCATGCAGCCCTAACTCTTCCGGTCTAGATTATACACCCCTGCTACCACCAAATCCCCCCACACATCACCCCCCCCCCCACCCCCCCCACCTCCGTGCGTTGGTTGAGCGGAAGAGTTAGGGCTGCATGGGATTCTGGGTATTGGTTGTGTTCTGTTTATGTTGTGTTACAGTGCAGATGTTCTCCAGAAATGTGTTTGTCATTCTTTTTTGGTGTGGGTTCAAAGTGTGGCGCATATTTGTAACATAACAGTGTTAAAGTTGTTTTATACGGCTATACCGTCAGTGTAAGCTGTGTGGCTGCTGACCTAGTACGCCTTGCTGTCACTTACGTGAGCAAGCTGAAACTGCATTCTACATGTGGTCGAGCAGGTACACTGTTTGGGCAGGCTGTAGAGGGCGCCAAAAGCAGTGCCCTCACGCTCTGATATTCGGGAGTCTCCCGGAAAAAATGAGAGGATTGGCAAGTATGACGCGATCAAGCGCCATTCATTCAAAATTCGCGGGCCGCACTAACATCAAATTTCCACATTAAAGTGCGTGCCGGTGCATGTGTCTGAGACCCCTGGTTAACATAGCACAAAGCATTTAAGCTTTGTATGCGGAGTTTTTCATTTTAAATTTAAAATTTTTTTTTGTGGCTCCCATTATTTTCTTTAATTCGTGAAACTTGCCAAAATGGCTCTTTGAGTGGTAAAGGTTGCCGACCCCTGGACTAGAAGAACAGCGGATGTCTGAGATCACTGCTAAATATAAGCTGGCGACTAATCTCGGGTGTACCCCGCCTCTTGCCCAAAGTCAGCTGGGATATGCTCCAGCTTACCCACGACCCGAGTGAGGTTAAGTGGTATAGAAAATGGATGACTGAATGGAAAGTCAAATGTTCTCCGAAATATACAAAATAAGAATAATAGGGAGAAGCCTCTCCGGTTCTTAGCTTTCTGGAAATGTACCTCCGAAAACAATTTAGTTGAAAATCCCTGCTGAATGGTCACACGTCGTTGCCTGTTTTTTAATGTACAAAACATGTTGTGTGGAGCACTATGAAGCCTGATGTTGACCACACCAAAAACCATATATGCTGAATATAAAGCATTGAGTGGTGGCTTGATTGTTTTTCCAGTTTGTGGTGTGCCCCATGGTTCCACACAGGGCCCTCCTCTTTTCTATGCAGTATATTCCTTATGTCATGATTATTTATGCAGTGTAAGTATTTTGTTTTGTAGTGTTTTTTTCTAGAATGTTGGATTTCTTGTGGCATCAAGGAGATGAGAATGCTCAAGTGTTTCACCTCCTTCTGGCAGAGAGTCATTGAAGACTCCTTCCACAGACTCGCAGCTGCTGCCATCACCCCCGCAGATCCGACAGCGGTCCTCTCGAACATCTGAGCCCAGAATGCGATCGCAGCCGACGTGCTGCGGCAAAAGAAGGAGAGAATGAGTGTCAACGTCACTCGGGGTCATGGGTGAAGGACTACAGTCAGTGAGTGGAGAGGTGTCAGAGGCCGGACTGAGGGATTACCTCTAATGTCTTCCAGACCCCTTTTCAAAACACTGAGAGATCAGATGACACGTCCAGATGTGTTTTCTGATCCTGGGCAGACATATTGCTCTCAGATTTCTAAAGTCGTAAGTGTCGACATCAATAGGCGTTATGATGAGCAAAACAAGTGCGTTTCCTCAAACTCCTCGTTAGTAACCTAAACTACTCTGGGCCTTTATTTGTCTAAGTGACACTTGCTTATCGTCAAGCAAGGCTGAGGTTTATAATCCTTTTTTTTTTCATTGGTTAAATCACAGTTCAACAACAGTTGCAAAATTAAAAACTCAAAATGATGCCACAGGTACATGGGTTATATGGTAGCACTGTATTGCAGAAAGAGCAACCTTTTTAACACTATAAAATGTCAACTACAATCTACCCGACAGTGATCCCATACATTCATTTTATTTTAAATTCGAATACAAAGATGCAAATAAATGGACTGTGTGATTGTTCATAAACACATTAAAAGGGACTGTGTGAATGTAGCTTACAATACAGTAGATAATAGGGGTGCTCAAAAAATCGATTAACATCCGAATCGCAATTCCTATATATTGTGATTCTAAATACTAAATACTATACATCTATATATTTTTGGGAAAGTTTACAAGGCCATCCACGAGCTTACTTGCTACGCATATATGTTATACATCAGCAGCCGAGAGGAACTTTGCAACCTGTAACCTGTTTTGAAAAGGTTTTACTATAATTTTTTACCAAATAATATATTGCGAGAGTCGTTTTGAAACGCGAATTGTGTTGAATCAAGAATTGTTCTAAATGGAATATTGACTTGTTTTAAGATTACCATCCCTAGTAGACAACATTGTAACTCTGCTTTGTAACACACCTCATAGGCACCTGGTCCACCATAGAATAAGAAGATGTAGCAGAAGGGATTAGTGTTGCCAATTTAGCGACTTTGTCACTATATTTGGTGAGTATTCAGACGCCTCAAAGCCACTGGCGACAAATTCACCAACTTTTTCTGGACTGTTGTGACAATTTTTGAGACTCTAATGTTTAAGCATGTTTTGCTCTTCTTAACAATCAGCATGTCCTGCTGTGGGCTCCTTCACCTCATCTAAAAACTCTCACTTCTGACTTGTGACATAACAAAAAGAAGCCACAGAAGAAAGTTAATTTGTATTTTTAAACATGTTTGTTTTGCTTGTCATGGTTTTGGCTGACTTTTAGCACATGTGTCATGGCCAATTATGCTAATTAGCATTTAGCATTATTTTTCTCCATGGATGCATACTTTTATTTTTATTCTTCTTTTTTAATGATATGTCATACTGTTTTTTTATTTACAGAGCGTACTGTTTGCATCAGCTCTGTGCTCTTTCAATGTATTTTATGTTCTTTGTGTTATTTAATGTTTCCCTCCTGTTTTCATGTGTTTTTTTTTATTTTTTGTGGACTTTTTGAAGCTGCACTGCAACCACCTAATTTCCCCATTGTGGTATAAATAAAGTCTATCCTATCCTATCCTAACAGAGACTGCAATAACAACAAAGCTTTCTTCCGGTGGCTAACAATTTAAAAAATAAAATGTAACAGATGCATTTGATTAGTTGCTGTGGTAGAATCTATGCTAATACCCCTTTTAAATGTTGTCTTCAATTGGGCCTTACAGAACCCTTGACAGGACATGCCATTTTTTTGCCAACAGCATGTCATGTTTAACTGAGTCATCTGCTCCCAGGTCATTTTCCTCCCCTTCATCCCCCCTCTACCTTCTGTTCCTGTGTCATAAGACTCCAGCTTTGGAACTACAGTCACCATGTTGTTGCAAAGGAGATGAGTATTTCTCCATGTTGCTTCTCCGTCTTTTTATTCCCAAATGGAGCAGAATGACCAAAAGATCGAAGGAAAGAAAAAAAGAATACAAGGGATTAGAAATGTGGAAAGTGACAAAGAGCACAGCAATGCAGACTTGCACACAGCAGAGCTGCAGGGTCATTGAGTACGAGGGAAAACAGAGAAGAGAGGGAGGAGGAGGTTGGAAAGAACAAAGATGCACATTAACAAAATCCTCTTGTTGGACGAGCACGCAAACTGCAGCCTGTTAACCTTAGACACACTAAGCTATTAATGTTGAAGGTAATAATGTTATCTGTGACTGAAGGGCCAGATGTTTATTTACAGATACAGAAAGAGATAGTCTGATACCTTTGCACAATGCCCTGAACTGGAACTGGAAATCTGCCCACTACTCTACACTAACACAAATAGTGGGAGTTTTTCTGTCCAACAAGGTGCAAGCTAGGTACACATGTATAAGTACAAAAGCAGTACCTTCAACTATAGTGACAGGACTGATAATGTTTTTGCCCAGAGAGTGTGAGTGTGAGGTTATGCTCCAAATGTCAGACTACAACAACACAAAAGGCATGGCGGTCTGGAGCCTCTCACCGGTATTCATTGTTGATATAAAAAAAACATGACCATACACAGGTATATAAATCTACACTAAGTACCACTGTATTTTTGTCTCGTTCCTATGAGAATCCTGCGTGTGACTGAAGCATTAAGGAGTGGGACTATCCAGGACTAGCTGCAGTGGGCTCAAAAAACCACCATGTACAATTCTTCACGCATTTTTCACTCATGCGTAAATTGAAGGATGAGGCAAAAATACAGTGCTAACTACTGTATACTTCCCAATTTCTTTACTAGTCCTCTGGGGCATATACATCATTTAAAAGCGGTTTGTTCCCGGCAAGACAATAAAGTCTTAAAGGCCTACTGAAACCTACTACTACCGACCACGCAGTCTGATAGTTTATATATCAATGATGAAATCTTAACATTGCAACACATGCCAGTACGGCCGGGTTAGATTAGTAAAGTGCAATTTTAAATTTCCCGCGAAATATTCTGCTGAAAACGTCTCGGTATGATGACGTTTGCGCGTGACGTCACGGATTGTGCGGACATATTGGGACACCATCGTGGCCAGCTATTAAGTCGTCTGTTTTCATCACAAACTTCCACAGTATTCTGGACAACTGTGTTGGTGAATCTTTTGCAATTTGTTTAATGAACAATGAAGACAGCAAAGAAGAAAGCTGTAGGTGGGATCGGTGTATTAGCGGCTGGCTGCAGCAACACAACCAGAAGGACTTTGAGTTGGATAGCAGACGCGCTACCGTGAGTACGCAGCTTTGGCTTCCAAACATTTGATCGCTTGCCTGTACGTATATTTCCCCAAAGTTACGTACGTGACATGCACATAGCGGCACGCACGTAACTTTGGGGAAATATATGTGCTGTATGAACTTTACGGAGATGAACGGTACTTTGG